>NW_010147784.1:0-3882 GCF_000699245.1 Pterocles gutturalis | reverse complement strand
ATGATTCTATGATTCTGTGATTCTGTGAATGTATAAAATGGGGATTAATACTTAGAGGGCTAGAAATGCACATATCAAAGACATATGCACTGTGTGTTTCGTCAGTTTCTATTACATTTGAAATCTGAGAAAAATGCTTGAGAGACAAAATAGTCTTTCAGAAAAACAAGGCTACGTGATTTTACATTGAAGTTTGGAAGATTTGTTGAGAAATTGCTTTGTTAGCTAGACTTGCAGCTGGAGAGGGGAATTTGCTGACTGACTTTATACAAGGAAAGTTTTAGAGTCTTATTTCTGAGATCAGGTCATCACTAATAACCATGTTGTGTTAAGTCGTTAAGTTTAAGGTCCTACAAACTTGAAAAATAAACTGAAATGCGTATTTTGGTTGAAACCCATATTAAAATAACAGCATCTGCAGCTCATATGAACACTCCAGGCTTCTTTGTAGCAACAAAAAGTAATTCGATGTTTTTAAGACAGGGTTTACCTCATCCAAATGTAAGAATGAGACCAGGTATCTAAAAATGTCTACTTGCCTTCCATGACTATAAAAGGTTGGTTATAAAGGTCTCTACCTCAGGGAAAAGACATTTAAACTGCATACATAAAGTTTCAATAAATTCATTCTTCCATGTGTGACTCATTTGGAAGCTCTTTGCTATATTACTGCATGTTCCTAACTCCAGAGGTCACTTTAAAAAGTTGGTATGAATGACACTACAGCAGATTAATTTCATCTACCTTTTACAATTGTCAGACATACCTCATTCACCACTGTAACTTCGAATACTTCCACAAACACTAACACCAGATCCCAAGACTTGTAACACAGGGTTTTTTTGGTTTTTTTTGTTTGTTTTTTTTTTTTTTTTAATGCTGTAAAAGCTACTTGGAGACCCTCAGGGCTGCATCACAGCATTCACAACATTGCAGGCACAATGAAGAGTAAAAAGATAAATAAACAAACAAAACCATTAAAAATAATAGTTCTGTCTCTGGGCCATAAACCCACCATATTGGCTCAAAGGAAATCTACATTCAAAAGGCATGGTTCATCCACTTTGCTCAAGAGGGGACAAGTCTAGAGCAGGATAAATACATACCACATTCAGTCTCTTGTCCGCCTAAGATCTGTGTTGATGTATGCCATACAACACAGAAGGAAGTTTATCCCTTTGAACAGATGCTGGTGCACATTGTGCTGTTGACTTAGCTGTAGTTTCTCTTGAAGAAAGGTAGAAGGTTGTCTTCAGAATGAAGCCAGGTTAAAAAATTACATGTGCTTAATGCAGACAGTGGTGGAGCCAGGGTCCTGCTGTGAAAGAGTGCGACAATTTGACAGAAAGTCTTATGCATCAACTTCCACAAGAAAAGACAGATTATTCAGTTTTCAGAGTCATCCACAGTGTAATGTCTAGTTGTCAGGGAGCAACAAGAGTGGGGCAGATCCAGAAACAGGGTGAGCCAGGAGTAAGCCCAGTGCAAGGAATGCCTCCAGCAGTGGGCTACAGTCCCACAGGACCTGAGCACAGCTGTCAGACCTGGGAGCTGGTAACAAGGTCTCTCGACAACCTTGACACAGTAAGTAGTGCACCAGGGCCAGAGTCCATCCTGCGCACCCAGTCAGAAATAAAAGGAGTCAGGGTCAGAGGCAGGTTTGTAATATAGATCTAAGGTGCATCCAAAAGGCAGAGCCAGGGGTGCAGCTGGAGACTATACTTACACAGTGTCTCTGAGGCAGGGACTGATGGCCCTGGGCTGGGCTGAAACGGGGTCTTGGACCATGGGCAGGACAGAGCGAGGCACCAGGGGAGCTTGGGCAGGGACAATGGAGCCTGTGAGTGTCCTCAGAGCCTGGACAAGTAGAGAAGTCTTTCTGGATATAGACATGTAAGACTGAGGCTTGGCCTCTGTCTGGGACCAAAGTTGAAATCTAGATCTCTAACTGCCTTTATGAGTAGTCTCACTGCTAACTTTTTATGCAAAATCTGGTGTCTTCTAATTCCTCTGTCTTAAAAATAGTGAAGCTTAAGTATTCTCAGAGGAAAATTACAGACTTTACATCTTAAATGGACCCAGGAACCTAGGCTGTGGAGTAGCAACAAATCAGACATGCTGTCATAGCTGGGGTTTCCTTATGATAGCTTTAAGCAGCTGCTTATCTTCCTACACATTTTCTGTTTTCTTCTGCAAAAGTGTTTCTCCACAGACTATATGAGGAGTGTAAACACTCTATGTTGTCTGTTTGGATCGTTCTACCGATGGTCTTTAGGGCTTTTAGTTGGAAACCTAAAATAAGCAAAATGGATTTTTCTGTACTGCAGGTGTTATAAATTGTGTGGATTGCTATAAAGTTTACTGAAGACAAACATAATCTCGTTTGGGATCCTGTTTCATAACGGATTTTTTTAATTAATAGTGATGGACCATTTGAAAGCTCAGATAACTTCCTACTACTATCACAAGATTAATTAGTTGGATCTAATTTCTGTAGACTAAAAAAATCATAATTGACAAGGCAATATTGTAAGGAAACAGTCATAGTCACACCATGACCTCTCATATGTATTTTGCTGTTATGAGCCATACATTTCTTTAACTTACTACTCCTTTACACTTCTTATAGCCTGTGTTTGCAAGGATTTTCTATTCCTTTTTTTTTTTTTTTTTTTTTTTTTTTTTTCCTGTGTTTTCAAAGGTTTTTTTTTTTTTTTTTTTTTTTTTTTTTTTTTTTTTTTATCTCCCACTTGCATGCTATGTAAAACACTATCCTTGCTACTGGCAAGAACACTTTTATGTAATACAGCTGCTGTTTCTGCTATTGTTACAAGGTCTGTTTTTGAGTTTGCACCAGGATCATTTACTTTGTTTCCTTCAGTGCTGCATTGTTTCTTATGTTTGCCAGCTTGTCTTTTGATCATTATGATATAGTCACTATTTGTGGCAGTTCAGTAGATGTACTTGTCACTCACCTTCCTATTTTGTTTCTGTCATGCTATCCATATTTGTTTTTCACAGTACTTGCATTTACTTCTCACAGTTACAGTTGTCAAAGTCTCTTAGGCTTGCTGTTCATCAGCTTTCCAGTATTTATTTTACTTACGTCATTTTTAAAATCTGTTGCAGCATCTAGAGGGTATACTAATTTTGGAGAGGAGAGGAAAGGCGATGAGAGGCAAGGAGAGGAGAGGAGAGGAGAGAAGAGGAGAGGAGTTGAGGAGAGGAGAGGAGAGGAGAAGATTATTTTGGCTATATTTCAGATGAAGACACTTTCTCTTCCCTTTCTGGCCCCTCAAGTAATCTTTGTCTTTTTTTCACTTGTAATTGTAAAGGCTCTTTATATATGATGAGTTCAAAGTCCTCTCCAGGTTTAAAAAAGGATAAGGGTAGACAAAGTAATACTGAAAAAACTTTAAACTCAGAATTCCTAAACTATATAGTATTTTATTAGCATTATAGGAAAATTAATTCAGAGTTTAAAATTATATTTATTAAAAAAAAATTCCTAGATGGTGCTAAAGGAGGCAGAAATCAAAGCAATACAGTTTTTTTCCAAAAAGATTGGAAAGTATAAAATACTGATAGTGTTGTAGTTTTGACGCTGACTGGCAGCAAATGCCACATGGCCACTCACTCACCCTCCCCACTCCGGGGGATGGGGATGAGAATTAAAAACGTAAAGGCAGAAGAGACTTGTTAGTTGAGATAAAAATAATTTAGTAACAAAATGTATTTGGTCTCGCTGAGATGGAGTTAATTTTCCTCATAGCAGCCCTCATAGTGCTGTGTGTTGCACTGGTAGCTAGAAAGATGTTGATAACACCATTGTTATCATCAGGCTTAACAGGAACCTGGAATCATAGAATCATAGAATCATAG
>NW_010147783.1:0-2564 GCF_000699245.1 Pterocles gutturalis | reverse complement strand
AGGGGGATTGGACTGGATGATCTTTTGATCATCGACCTTCCAATCTCTAACATTCTGTGATCCACTCCTCATTTAAAGTCATTTTTCCCAGTTATTCCTCGTCGCCACTGGAAGAGTTTGGATGTGATGCTAACGTCATCTGAGGGATTTTGCAGGGATGAACGGCGCTGGTTTTGCCTGGGCCTGTGTAGAGGCAGCTGGTGCTACTGCTTAGAAAGAACAATCTGTTGCTATCCTGGTCCAGAGATTTTCATTTTCCCACCCGACAGGTGCATGCTGAATTAGTACAAACAGGCTGAGAGGTGCGATGGTTTCGTTGGCAAGGTTCGAGGGTTCTGTACTCCTGTTATTTTACCTTTTTCTAGATGTCTTTATGCCTTTCCACTGCCTCATAAAGGAATTAGGATTTCTTGCTGGTTCATGAATAAGGACAGTATTTCTGTTCCTTCCACAAGGCAGGCGGGGATGAATACTGCTTTTTTTCTCTCCATGAGACTAGGAGATGCTGACTTTTCAGGCCAGTCACTAAATGGTGTACTGGAAACTGCGTGGCCTACACAGTTTGAAAATGCCAACCACTGCTGAATTATGAGTGTCAAAAATCTGCTGAGTAATGAGCTGTTTGCTTCTGCTGCGTCATTTCGTGTGTCTTTAAATGGTAGAATTCATCCCACAGCAGATGGATTGTGGATTTAAAAAGCAATGAGCTTATAAATATGCTGACTCCCGCCGTGGAAGGCATCCCTCAGCGGGAAGCTGCTGTTCAGTAGCTCTCCTGGGCCGCTCACGCGTAGACAAGCCCTGTGTCTTCGCCGTACGCAGGACCGAGGGCATCACCCAAGAAAGCTGCCGGCAAATACAAGTCTGTAGCTTTTCTGTCACAAGCAGATGCAGCACTTCATCTGTGAAATGCACAAATGTCATTGCAAGAAAAGTTTTAAAAACTTGACTCTAAGTTTGAGGGGAAGCACTTTTCACTGACAACTCTTTGCTCTCTTTTTGAACAGACAGGGGCTGGTGACAGACAAGATGCCATTGCACGTGCTGATAGAGCGTTACCTCCCTCTGGAGTACAGGAAGCTCCTGATTCCCATTGCTGTGAGTGGAAATAAAGTGATCCCCTGCAAATGAGCATGCCCCCCCCCCCGGCCACGATGGCCCCTGTGGGCGGGAAGAGGGGCTGCTGGCTGTAGGTTGTTTTGTGCAACTGCTCCGTGTGATGGTTTTCCACGAGTAACTGGTGGGGCAACAAACAGTGGATGTGCAATGGTTCCAGAGAACGTTGTGCTGTGGCTGTCACACCAGCCTGCTTGGACCTCACCAACTATTGTTACAGGTCACTTGACTGTCCTGAGTTTTTTATATTACCTTTGGATACTTGTACAGCTCTGATAAATAAAACATTATATGTGTTCTGCGTGATATAGATGCTGCTTATACCAGTGAGCTGAAAGGCTACTGCATTGCATTGTTCAAAATGTTCCTAATGGACATGGAGCTGTGTTGATGTTCTTTGTACTAACTAGTTGTTTGCTCAAAGGAGAAAGGTTATCATCCGCCTTACGGAAAGAAGCAGATCCTTGTTGCAGCTGGGTATTTTTCTACAGCAGGGACTTTCAAACTTGGGGTCTTGTCCCATTTTGCAAGTCTAGTCTAGTCTGCTGTGTCAAGAGTAGATGGTACTCCATCTCTGAGTGCAGCTGTTTACTGATGTAGATCGAAATGGGAAGATATTTACTTTATATTTACTTTATATATATCTCTCATGGGAAATTAGTAGGCAGTAACTTCAGACCACTTGAGAGATGAAGTTTTCTGGTGCACATGTGGTAGATGAAGGACTGGGAGAGACTGAGATGGAGTTAATTATGTGTTATTTGGTTTACATGAGAAGGTTTTGGCCGTGGGATGGGGGCTGTGCTGCAGACACCAAGGGCTGTCTCCGTGGCAGAGCCAGCTCCAAAATGGGCTCACTGCTGACCACAGCTGAGCCATCAGCGACACTGGTGGTGCCTCGGATAATGCATTCAGGAAAGGGTAAAACACTGTGCAACAGCTGGGGAAAGGAGGAAGAAGGAGAAAAATGCAAGAGAAACAACCCTGCAGACACCGAGGTCAGTGAAGGCGGAGATGCTGGAGCAGAGAAGTGTGGTTTCCTTTTATTTAGTCTCTGATTCCCAAGGTAAGACATGGTGCTTAATTAATAGATTTTATTTTTTCCCTCTAATTCTTAGCATCTCTGTGTTGAATTTGAAAACCTTGAGCCTTTAAATTCATTAATTTGACTGAAACTTTACTCTTAAAATTGATTAATTAATTTCCAGATGGGATGACTCGAGGGGGCTGCTTTGTAGCCTCACGGGGCTGAGCGTGGTCAGCATGTCCTGTCAGGGTGAGTCAGAGCTCAGCGCAAACTTCATCTCACTGGTGGCTTTTCTGATGCTCCCAGGGCAGCAGGCTTTTTTTGAAGGGAAAGTAAGATGTGGTGCTTTATGGCAGCATCCTGGGCCCATCCCTTGTAATGGCAGAGTATCAATTTCTCATTAAAATAATTTGTGAAATTA
>NW_010147782.1:0-1759 GCF_000699245.1 Pterocles gutturalis | reverse complement strand
GCTGTAAGCTGGCCCTTCTCCACGCGAAATGACTTTTGGATTGCTGCGTTATTTCACAATTAGTTATAAATTTACGCATTTAGTAAGAGCCGCTGCCTGAACGGGACTCGCGTTAAAGCCGCAGCAAGCCCCTGCCCTTGCCCAGCACGCAGGTAAGCCCGGGGTAACCGGCGGACGAGTCGAGCCTAGCACTGCATGAAAGCCTCTGTGCTGATTTTTATTTTTTTCAAAAAGCCGGAGAAATAGCAATACTATTTTTCCAGTTCCAGCTCAATCCGTAACAAAGTCAAACATAGGGACGCTTTTTTTTTTTTTTTTAAACAGCTTCAGGCATAGCAATGCATTTTTTTCCCCCTGACAGCTGATGACTGTGTGCAAAAGCACTCATGCATTACTCGGAACAGCTTAAGAATCTTAAAACGCTCTTAAAAATGAGTAAGTTGGCAAGCTGGGAAATTAACTGCTATTGGTAAATTGCTCTTCTCCACTAGAATGCACAGCAATCTTGTAATACAAATTCACAGAAATAAGCTCGTACTTCACACCGGATGTGAAAAGTACACCAAGGCAGTTGTAGATAAAACTGCAACAGGTATAAAAGCCTAAAGAGAATAACACCGAAGTTGCACATAGACTGTTGTATTCTCCTAATTTACAGATATCTGAACCAAATGAGTTTGACATCATGCTTGTAATGCCTATTGCAAGACTTCAACTGGATGAATGTGATGACACTGGAGCCTATTATTATCTAACATTCAAAAGAAGTCCAAAAGAAAAGTATTTGCTGAAGTTTTTAGATGAAGATGGAAAATTATCAGCCTTTAAAATGCTTCAAGCACTAAGAGAAATTATTAAACAAGAAGTAAAAAACATTAAAAGTAAGTACTGAGAGAACAAGCTTCACCTAGGAATGCTAAAAATCCAATTCCATTGTGCATATGAATTGCCCTCTTGTTAATAAAATGGGATTTTTTTCTCCCCCAGTCAACTGTCACTTCATGGTAATGGAACTATAACTGTGACCCCTCCTGTCCCCCGTATCTCAAGTTTGCTCTTGTGCTAAGAATCACAGAATCTTAGAGATTGGAAGGGACCTGGAAAGATCATCCAGTCCAATCCCCCTGCCGGAGCAGGAACACCTAGATCAGATCCCACAGGAACGCATCCAGGCGGGCTTTGAATGTCTCCAGAGAAGGAGACTCCACACCCTCTCTGGGCAGCCTGTTCCAGCGCTCTGTCACCCTCACCGTGAAGAAGTTTTTTCTCATATTCCAGTGGAACCTCCTATGTTCCAGCTTGAACCCATTGCCCCTTGTCCTGTCACTGGATGTCACAGAGAAGAGCCTGGCTCCATCCTCCTGACAGTCGCCCTTTACATATTTATAAACATTAATTAGGTCACCCCTCAGTCTCCTCTTTTCCAAGCTCAAGAGACCACAAAGAATCACCACAAATACATCCCAGCTAATCATATTTTGTTATTAACCTATTGCTCTGCTACGCAATTCTATTTCCATATGAAAATAATGAGTATTAAGGGTTCTGTCGCATGCTTGGTTCTTCCTACATGACCTGTGTATTTTGAATCTGCCTTACTACTGAGCCACTTGCTGAACTGGTAACAAAAGGAAGAGCTTTCTTTTATACATTACCTAATATTTTATACCAGTCTGTATAGACAATGTATCCCCTTTAAGGGTGCTGTCTTTCTCCAAAGCCTTCAGAAACATTTGAAGCAGAAAGACTCCACAACTCG
>NW_010147781.1:270-10975 GCF_000699245.1 Pterocles gutturalis | reverse complement strand
GTATTTGTGCTTGGAATTGCCCTGACCCAGTTGCAGCACCTTGCACTTGGCCTTGTTAAATTTCATGAGGTTTGCATTGGCCCACCTCTCAGGCCTGTCCAGGTCCCTCTGGATGGCATCCCTTCCCTCCAGCGTGTCCACCACACCACACAGCTTGGTGTCATCGGCAAACTTGCTGAGGGTGCACTCAGTCCCACTGTCCATGTTGCCAACAAAGATGTTAAACAACACTGGTCCCAGTACCGTCCCCTGCGGAACACCACTTGTCACCGGTCTCCACATGGACGTTGAGCCATTGACCACAACTCTTTGAGTGCGGCCATCTAGCCAATTCCTTATCCAGCGAGTGGTCCTTCTGTCAAATCCATCTCCCTCCAACTTAGAGACAAGGATGTCATGTGGGACTGTCTCAAAGGCTTTGCACAAGTCCAGGTAGATGATGTCAGTTGCTCTTCCTCTATCCACCAGCACTGTGGCTCTGTCGTAGAAGGCCAACAAATTCGTCAGGCACGATTTTCCCTTGGTAATGTAAATAAATAATGTAACCAAATAACAGCAGATTCATTGAAAGTGGCATAGTCTAGGCTAGATAATTAGCATAGCTTAGTAGATCTTTACTGTTGCTGAAAATGTCACTGTTTTCTTATGAACAGTTTTTTTCCAGATCAATGCAGATTTATTTAATTTGATTTTAAACAAACAGTGGCAGCACTTCCTGTTAGTCTAAACAATAAATTACAATAACAAAAATAAAACATTGTCTCGAAGGATAGGATACAGGTTATGTTCATACACCAGAAATGGCTGTGCATCAGCATAAAATCGTCTGCTCTCCTGTCTCAGTTCATAAAAGCTTAAAAAAAAATTAAGTCTACCAACTAGATTTTTGTTAGCTTGGCTATTGAAGTCAGAAAGAAATAAGTGCTGTTTATCTTAAGAATGTGGGAACCCCCAGAATCTTGATTTAAGCAGTTTAACAAATATGAGTTTAAATAAATATGAGAAAGGAAAAAGGAGAAGACATTAAGAGCATGCACAAAGTTTTACTAGGTAAAAGCATGTTCAAAGCAACATTATCAGAATAAAAGCAATGCAATATTGGTATCCTTGGCTGGATTGCCTTTCTGAGACCTACTGCCCTCCATCTGACTGTCCATGCCTGGGCAGAGCGCAGGCTCCAAGCAAGGAGTGAGGGGTTGGTGTAACCCCCATGACTGGCCAGGCAAGGGATCAATGGTTGTTAACAGTCCTGATGGGCCTGCCTAAAGTTGTGGGGCTTGTAGTTCCTCCTCCTGCCCAAGGAGTATCAGCTATGCCCCTACCAGTCCTGGCATGAGGCTGTCCCACCAGTTCTTTCAAAGGGGTTTCCACAACTTTCTCAGACAACTGGTCCTGACTTTCACCCTTAGAAACCTTCCTTAATGACACTTGGGAATATGTCCTCTTGCAATTTAAGCTCTATTTGTCCTCCCCACTCTGAACATGGAGAAGAGATGATTCCCTTCTCCTTTGAAGCAACCTGTTATGTATTTAATGACTTCTAACCCTCATGTGGAGTTTTCTTCTTCAGACTAGATAACCATCCATCTTTCCTCAGAGACAAACTTCCTCAAATCTCTGGGTATTCTTACCTCTAATGTTTTGACAGCTGTTCAGAAGTGCGAAGCTGAAAACCAGAAGCATCAGAAATATGGCCATATGAGTACTATGTATAGCAGGAGACTCATTTCATATGACACACGAGCTTGACTTTTGTCTCTGCATTCCAGTCAGCTATTGCAGCAACCTGACGTTGCAGATCAGACAGAATATGAGACAAAAATAACCAAATTATACCATTTTGCAATTCTTTTATGTATATTTATGTAGCTATTTTCTCCTAAATGTAAAACCCTATATTTGTCCCTGAATCATACTTTTTCATATAAAAGTGTCAAGAACATTTTGAGCTCTAAATCTGGCATTCAGCAGAGTGGCTGGTGCTTGCTTAGTCCCATTGTTACCTTTTGATGTTGTCTGCAAAATTAATTTGAATGCCCTGTCCAGCCATCTAGAACAGTAAAGAAAATATTAATACTACGAGACTCCAGAGAGTCTTCTCAAGGACACCCTTTCATTTTGGCAGTGGCTCATGAATAACTACAGTTTGATTACAGTTTTCCACATATCTTTGATCTCACCCTCTTGTGGTTCCCCTAGTTTGATGATGAACTTGTCATTCAAAACACTATTAGAAGCCAAAATATGACATCTTTTGCTTCCCTTCTATGACAGTGTTTCTATGTCACATAAGGCAATTAGATTTGGCAAGAGGAAGACTTGTCAGACTAATCCATGTTTCCTTTTGCACTCCTTTTTTTTTTTTTTTTTTTTTTTTTTAAATGCTGGATGCCTAAAAATAGCTGGCTTGATGCTTTCCTTCCCCACAGTTTTTCTGAAATTGAAACTAAGCCAACACCTTTGCAACTCTCTGGCTCCCTCTTTTTCCTCCCTTTTTTTTCAGAAATATGGGCAGTGCATTTTCCTTCTTTAATTACCTGGCATTCACCCATCTTCTGCAAAATCAACAAGATAATTAGTGATGACTTGTGAGATTCCTACCAGCCAGCTTTGGAAGCAAACCAAGGCCAAGGGTGAAGTTCATCATGCTAAGTAGACATTGAATACTGTACTTATCTAACCATTTTACCTGACTGAGGGCTGCAGTCTTGCCTCTTTATCCAGCTGTATCTAGTACTCAGGAATCAAAGATTCTTTTTTTTTCCAATCCATCATATTGATTTCAAAAGTATTTAAGAAAGAAAGAAAGAAAAAAAAATAGCATCTAGTGTTTTATAATGATGAAGAAAAAACAACCAAAACAAGACATGGCTGCTGTATTGTTACCTCCAGAGAAAACATTGTCACAACAGACACTCTTTAGTCTTTCATTGTGTATCCTGTTCAATACGCAGAGGTCAGACGCGCTCCATTAAAAGAGAAAGAGGTGCTACTGAACAAGGGACACCTCCCTGTTCTCACAGTGAGTTGCACGCACTCTTACTGTGCAGTTAAGCTGTTTGGTTGTCAGCCTCCATAATGCTGCCTTTTTTATGAATATTGTTGAAATATTGACTGTCCCTTTTTATTTTTAATAATTCAAAATCTGATTTTAAGCTTTCTCCCTATTCCAGCTGCAGCTATTTTTCACTAGAAAGCTCAAGTATATTTCTACATGGGTTTTATTTCATGCACAAATTTCTATTGCTAACATAGTTACTGGAGAACTGTTCAGAAAAATGGTTTAGAGCAGGAAAAGTGTATTAAAAAGTAGTTTACTTTTGCACAAAAACCATATATATTTATGCAAAGGCCACACATGAAAGAATGTCAGCCTGAAAGGAAGCTGCAAGGAATACAACACAGGCAGTTATAATAGGCAACTTTAGCTCTTGCAACAGCATTTATTTAACTACATCATAAAGCTCACAATTCCCTTTCTGCACTATGGCCCCAAAGATCTAAACAAACACTCATTTAAACAGTCTCCTTGCTCCAAAAATCTTTCCTTTAACTGTTGTTTAAAAACTACTGAGAAGAATGCTAGAGGAATGCAATCACACAGAAAAAGTGCCCCTGAGCTTGCTGGCTATTACAAGTACATCACTGTATTGTTTATTCCTCTTTTAACACACACCTTGGGGATAGTGTGGGTCCAGAACCACCAGAAGTTTAAAAACTATCTGAAAACTCTTTCAGAATGTTATTTTCCTCCTGCACTGAGCATGAGTGATGCATATGATCACATCAAGCCCAGAAGCACGAATGGACCCAGAATTACATACTGAAACAGGATGTAACGTGCAGCATCCTTGCAATAACCCTCACTATGTCTGAGATGGATTCCCACCAGCAAAAAAGTGTTAGACCACCACTGCATGCAGCCATAGGCTATCCTGAAAAGCTACCACTGTTTCCTTAAAAAAGTCATTCAAAGAAAAACCAACCCAACAAACCAAAACAAATAAAAGATGCCTCCCCACTCCAAATAATGAGTTTTTTCACTGTAGTGGTAACCAGCAGTCTCAACAGGGTTACTTGTCATTGTGTGAAATTCTACATGTATGTCTGTACAGCTAAACACGTACTTGCATACATACATATAGATATTTATGCACAGTTTTCTCAGTTCTCAAACTGAATGATGGAGAAAGACAAGCTGCAGAAGAGGGCACCCGGATGTGGAATTATCTGCCT
Organism: Pterocles gutturalis; assembly: GCF_000699245.1. Lineage (NCBI taxonomy): Eukaryota > Metazoa > Chordata > Aves > Pterocliformes > Pteroclidae > Pterocles > Pterocles gutturalis. The sequence goes on along the minus strand of NW_010147781.1, from coordinate 6,739 downwards.
GTGAGTGCAGAGCAGGTGGGTACTAGAAATAGAAATACACCTGCATCTGTAGATTACAGTTGGTGCTCCAGACTTTACTACACCTCTTTTCTTCTGCCTTCAGGACATGGCTGAAGTTTGCCACATCTCTACAAACATGTATACCTATATTTGCATTTGACATAAATTGTTGGTATAGAAAGATGGAAATAGAAGGAGGGCTGGTGTAGACCTACCTCTCACACACACTTGGGATCTAGAAGTGACTAGGTATATACACAAACTGAGGCTCCAGTAAGCCCTCCCAGGTCAGCCAATTTTCCTTTTCTAGAGTTTTACCAATCCTTACAGAGCCTGTCCTACTTGGTGTTGGAAGATGTCCTGGTGCCTTTGCTGCTGTCCCATTTAACACTCCCGGATATATCAGATAAAGAAAGGCAGGAAATTTCTTAGTTCTAATTGTGCTTTAAATAGTCTGCAAATTCAGTGCTATCAAGACATTGTTGGGACTACCCACTACCAACTCTACCATTCCCTGAAACACAAACAGTGTTCAGGGAAGCATGCATGACCTATGTGTCCCCAAAGTCTTATCAGACAAAAGAGTGGGTTGAAGCTGGATTTGGTTAACTTTCTATCCTTATCCCTCCTGCCACGGTACATAATTTTGGCAGGCAAACAGAAAATAAAGTATCTGCAGAGTTATAACTAAGAGAGAATATGTCCCAGAACTTTGTCAGCTGTCAAAGTAATGATCCCATTTTCTATGAAAACAAGCTTGTTACTGTCTCTTTGGAACAAGAATAGTATGTATGTGTTCCAGGGAAAAAAAAAAAAAGAGAGGCCAAGAAAGGTTACAGGCCCAGTGCTAAGGGAAAGCACATTTGCACATTATATGCTGGAGACATTCAAGAACAGTTCATTTTGATGTAGTGGCAGGTCCTGTACTATTGCCAAGGACAGTGTAAGCTGGTGGTCTCCTAGGCTGGAGCTGACATAGAGCAGTATTTCTCATAAGTAAATAACTTCATTGTGTAGCACAGAAAAAAAAAAAATCATAAAGCCACCAATAAATGTAGGCTAGACATTGACATTTTGTAAGCCTTCTAAACAAGGTGGGAAGCTCAAAAATAGGCCTTCAATTTGCACTTCCCCCACATGCAACTTTTTTTTTTTTTCCTCTGCTCATCATATGGTCATTTCAGTCTGCTCAAAGGAGCCTTCAGAGTGTCCACAAGTATTGCTTTTTCTGGCCTCTGCAGAGTGCTAATAGGCAGTGTTATAAAAACAGAATGAAGAAATCTCTATCACTTTGAGTTCAAGAACTGTAGTAAAAAATATAGCTGTGAAGGACTGGAGGAAATATCTCAAAATAAGGTTTGTTCAAAGTTCTCAAATGTTTTCTGTGCAGAGCTTTATGTTAGATTGAAACTTACATTAGCTGCTATATTTTAAAGTTACTTAAGCTATTTTGGCACCACTAGATTGACGAGCCAGTTATATGCAATAGCTATGGTGAATGGAATACAGATTTCTGAAAGCTGCTCAAAATTTAGTGAAAGTTTTCAATCAAATCTTTTTTATTAAAAAATATGCCTCTATATACAACTCTGATGTCTGGCTTGCATAGGGAAGTATTTATATATTTCAACCTGCAATCATTGTATGAGTAATAAGTATAAGCACCACAAAGAAAATTGCAAGACTGAAAAATGAGCCTCTTCTATACAGATGCAAATCCAGGGCACTGCCTTTGAAATCAGAGCATGATACTTGTGAATATTGCACTTGTTCTTTCCTATTTGTTGATAATATTAAGATGAATGTTTCAGCTTTCCACTGAGTTTCATTACTGAACAATCTTATCCTATATTGCTTCCTTAAATCACAGGAGAAAGAAGCAGCACAGTGCTCTACTCCAGAACAGAGATAATGTGGCTATAGACCTCCAGGTTTTAAGACAGGTATGAAACTCTAACCTGTGCCTGCAATCAGCCTCTGTAGAACACTTTCATAATAGGCAGAGTTATTTACTGCTTGCTAAAGAAACAAGGGAATAATAGAAGAAATAGTAAAATTGCTGTGAAGCAATTTATTGACTCTTGTGAAAATAATAGAAGGTAAGAAAGGCAGGAAGGTATGAGAAAATGGAAGAGGAAAATAGGAGATGGAAAATAATTTTAACTTATGTATGTAATAATTTCCTGAGCTATGATATTGTCTGGAGGGAGAGGGGGTTGAACTGGATCTGATTCATATCTAGTAGATTTTTTTATGCTTTGGACTTGGCCTAAGCGGTGATTTGAACAGCACAATATTCAGGTAGCATCGCCTCCTGAGAGGTTGTAGATAGCATGGCTTGGACAAAAGATCGGAGTTCCCATCAGTTCAGCATATCCAGAGACGTGTATCACATTTATGACTTAAAGCACTGGTATGGGAATTTCTACATTGCGGCTTATTCAGTTTCCTTTGTAAGCTCATTTGATTTAAATATATGAAGGCAGAATCCAGCTGTTTGGCTTTGTGGTGAATAGAGAATTAACCTTCTGAAAAATTTCTGGTGGATGGATTGATTTGCTTGAAAGTTAAGGGAAATATCCTCTTAAGAATTTCAGCACCTACTGTCAGCTGTCTTGTTCACTTAAATTATGTTAACAATTAAAAGGAGATATGGACGATTCCAAATCCCTTGAAGGCCAGCCCCATGAATTTCTGTGCCCGCTAGGACATGTGAGTCCACTTTTTCCCTTAGTCCATAAACATGGGAGGTTCTCTTCACTTAAAGTAGATAACTTTTCGCTATGTGGGTTTGCAGTTACACTCATCTCAGAACAGCTGCTGTGGACTACTGCTCTGGGTGCATTACTGGGTAAACCATGGGGACTTTGGCTTTTGTTTTTTTGAGCCTGTGGGCAGTTGGATCCCTGGTAAGGATGCCAAAGAGGGAAAATAGCCTCAAGGATGGGTGTTCCTGCCCAAAAGGAGGAGATGCAAATCTGTCTTGTGTTTGGGAGGAGTTGGGATGGAAGCCTGCAGCTGGAAGACATGAAGGAGAAAGGAAGGAAGGCAGGCTCGGAGAATGCTGTCTGGACTCCTCACCTCACAGCAGGTGGCCAAGATCCTGCCAAAACCACTTTTGGTACTGCCTGGATAATTCACTGTCACTTTACGCATATAGGAAACAAAGGCCACATAGAAACTGAATGCTTTGGCCAAACAGATAACAGTGTTGAGATGGAGTGGGATGTGCTGCAGGATGTTGGGGATTATTTGGGCTGCAAGAGGTAGCCTTGGGTCCTCTGCCTTTGCTTGAGGGAATTGGTTCCATCAGTCTTGGGTCTTCAGTCTTCCATCAGCCTTGGGTCCTGTGCCTTTGCTTGAAGGAATCCATTCCTGAGGGGTAAATAGCAAAAAGCAGCAGTTTTGCTTGCGTGTTTGAGGGACTTCTTCATTTTTCTTAATGTGCTACCTCTTCTTGATGAGTAAAATTGATTGGGATTTGGGAAGCAGAAGTATTACAACAAATTTGTCTGGGGAACAGCTTTCACCACCACCCTAGGAAATGGGTTGGTTAATGGAGAAGAGAATGAGATTTTACTATTGAGTTCTATAATGGAGCAATACTCTCTTTTTGCAGCAGATTGGTTGAGCAGGCTTATTTTTTCACTGAAATGGGTTTGAATTGTGGTTGGAAAGAATTCCTTATGCTACCATGGAAAATATGAATGAAAGACTCATGTAGAGAAAAGAGAAATGAAGTGCTGATTTCTGTTGCTAGTCTTTGCTTTGTCTTGGTGCAATCTAGTTATTCACATTCATGCAATTCTGTAGTCTAGTCTACTGCTTTGTCAGAAGTCGTTAACAAGTTATCCATCCTCATTTATTTTGGTGAAATTTTAGCTAGAAATCTGGTGCCCTATGCATAGATCAGCTTTCCTCAAAAGTATCATTTTCCTGTACCGAAACTAACTTGAGCAGTAGGTATGTAGATTACATATAAATATTTGTATATCTGAAAAATCTTTCAGGAGAGAGATAATTTAATTGTACAACAGTTCCTTTGTCAGAGTTATTTTAGGATTCATATGATCGAGATGGCCTTACTGATGTGTATCTGCTGATCAGGAAATCTGTTTTCACATGGAACATAAATTTTTAGAGAAATTCTAACCAGCTCTTTCATAACAATTAAGAGCTGCTTTTACTTAAAAGCGTTATATTTGCATGTGACAAATCATTAAAAATCAGAAGAAAAGCAACACTTACGTCTTTCAATCCCTCTCTTTTTGATAAAATTCCCTTTTGTTTTTTTCTTGCTATCACCTTTATTTCCTTTTTTTTTTTTTTTAAGAATCTATTTCTCTTCTTAAGGTGTGATTATTTTTAAAAACTTTCTTCATAGAAATTACCTACCACATCTGTTTTCTGCTGTGAACCTTGGTCAGTTGCTTAGGTTGTGCATACAGGCATTAACACAGCAGGTAAAAGTTTAAGTAGTACTAAGAGTTTAAAGCTTTGCAATCAATAAAATCATAGTCACTCAGTGACTCTAGAAAGAGCAGGCTGCTTTGAAGTATAGTAATTAATTGTGTGCAATCTCACATGCTCCTTCGCAGACACAGGATCCTTTTTAAGCTTTGGTAGGAACGGAACATGTTATCTTCTGCTGAAAGAGTAGACCAAGAATCTAATTTTTGTTTTAGTTTCCTGATAAGACTTTCACCCTCTAAAGACTGCATGCACAAGATCTTTAAGTGTAAATGGACTCAAAACTACACATCCACAATACACTCTTATATTATGTTGTTAAAAGAAAATATAATAAATTGGGTGTAAACTATCTCATGACTCCATTGTAAGCACCAGAAGAAAGTATAAGCATTCTTATGAGTCCAAGTTTAGCAGTGAGGGAAGACGCTTATCAAGGAAAGATGTGGAATGGATTTATGATAAATATAAAGATCATTGTACAGCCCAAGGCAAGTTGTCACATTGTAGTTCATTACCCTACCACTTAAAACAATTGTGCATTGTAACATACAGAGTGAAACTTCAGTTTTAGTCCTTATAATGATGTTGACCTTTCACTTACAAGATCAGGGATTGGTATCTTTGCTCTATTACAGGAAAGGTTTTTTACCTTTGCGTGTCTGTACAGATGGAACAGTCTCTGTTCATTCTCTAATAGCAATTTTTCACATTCATAATTGCATTTTACCATTTTGCTACTGTTCTGTTACATTTGGTAGACTGACATGTCACCATTCACCATTTATCAAGCTCTGTGTGAAGAAAACTTTGCAGGTAAAAAGTCTTTATTTATCATTGTATGAAAGTCTGTATGCCACCAGTATATTTAAATACCCCGGCTGTGTAAATCAGACAACATGGAGGCTTGGAGTCACTTCACATCTATTTGCCACCAGAAGTAGAACATTAACTTACATGAAAGATAACTGCTGTGCTGCTTTCTCACTTGCTGTAGTGTCTCTATAGTCTCTTGCTACAGGCTAATTTCCATGTCTTCCAGCTGAGCCATTCTATTTCAAAGCTGCAACAGCAAAAATTAAAAATCAGCTTCCACTGCCTTTTTTGTTTACTTAGACAAACAGGCAAAACGTAAAAATAAAGAGCATTTTTCTCCTCCTAGCAAAGCACTCAAGTGCAAGTTTGCTTTACATTGACCTCGATGAGCCTTAGGAATTCTTCAGAGTTTTGATTCAGAGCCTCTGTTCCTAATCCTGGTTGAATGTGAATTTCTCATTGACTGGAGTGGTGTGGGAGACAGCTCTTAATCACTTATGAAAATATTACAGAAATAGCCTGAAACAGTGTAGAAAGCTGTTCTGTGCTTGTACAGCTGTATTATCTTGGACCATTACTTTAAAATATGGCAGTGTTTTGCTTTTATAGTGGAAGCTACAGAAGCAGCTGTGTGTATTGCTCATATAAATGGAAAATAATTCTGAGTAGTATTGTGTCTTTGTTCTGCTGATTCTCTGGATTAGTTACCTCTACTTTCAGGTTAAAAAACTTGAGGATTATTCCAAATTAACATATATTTCTTGGTATTTTTGATTCTTTAATTGTGCATCTGATCTTAACATAAATGCTTTAATCATATTTTGGATATTGGTGCAGTACAGTAAACATGACTTTGGCACGCCTAGATCAAAAATCTAATACTGTCAATGAAAGCATCTAATGGTAGAGTGAATAAACACCTTGTATGATCCTACCAAATGTAGGAACATATAGCATGAACCTGAAGGGCCTTGAGCATGCCTTAGTTAGCCTTGTCACCAACAGTAGTGCACAACTGCAAACAATGTGATTACTCAATGCTTAAAGCTGGAACATTTTCGATTATTTGCCATGCTAGGCAGAAGAATACCTGACTGAATCTGCATTTTTCTTTAAAGTGGCTGCACAGTTTCAAGGCAAGTTCCCTAGCTGTCCCCACTTCCTGTGGGTTGCTTTGTTCAGC
>NW_010147781.1:0-248 GCF_000699245.1 Pterocles gutturalis | reverse complement strand
CCTGGAAGCTAGTCTTCAGAGGGAACTAAACAAATTATGTTCCAGGTGTGCAACCTGATGCACTTCTAGTCCTCCTGAAGTTATAAAGGTTTCAACTAGTGAGTGCTAATTTGGACTGCTTGGTCACATGAATGGAGAGAGGATGTTACATACAGGCTGGGGGTTGAAGAGGTTGAGAGCAGCCCTGCAGAAGAAAGGCCTGGGTGTCCTGGTGGACGGGAAGTTGGACATGAGCTGGCAATGTGCAC
>NW_010147780.1:0-7118 GCF_000699245.1 Pterocles gutturalis | reverse complement strand
ACCACAGGTCGGTTTGCAGAAGCCCCCCCGAGCTGAGCCCAGCCCGGGGCCACGCCAGCCGCGTTGTTCCGTGCCCCCTCTTCAACATGTTATTCGCAGAGGCGCCGATTGGCTCAGCCCTGGCCTGGGGTGGGTCCAGCCTGAGGCTGGGGCAACTTCCAGTTGTTTCACACAGGGGCTAGATCAGTGGTACTCCTTCCTGCACTTCCCCCCCCCCCCCCCCTCTCACTGGTTTCCCCCCACTCCCCCTCCCGGTTACCAAATGCTTGGAGCCAGGGGTGGGGGTGAACCCTTAGCAGTCACTTACAGGAGCCACCACTGCAGCCCCTCCCTTGCTGCCAGCAGAGCTGGAGTGCAGGGAAACCTTTAGCAGCTACTGACAGGAGCCATTACTGTGGCCCCTCCCTGCTACCAGACAAACCCACCACCCAAAACCACAAGGGAAGCATGTGACAGAGCAATGCTCTGTCATCAGGAATGAGAAGCAGTGGTTGATAGAAACCAGGACCCTTCAGAAAATGCAGAAGGTAGTCTATGACAAAGTGTACCGAACAAAAGTCTAAAAGCCTCCCCTACGGTTTTTGATCATGGGCATGTGCAGGAAGCACCCTTCTTCTGCTATTCTGGCATAGCCTTGCAACTATGGAAAGTTTATTCTGTAAAAAGTCTTTTGGAGAATGCCAATGACTACCTCTCTGTTATGCGTGAGAATAATGTGTGGTCTGACTGTTGTTGGGAGGAACTGCTGTGTAAATATTCTTTTATCATATCAAGTCTTAGTGATAACCTTTTATCAAGTCTTAGTGATAACCATTTATTTCCCCGTAATAAAGTAAATACAGTTGTGATCAATGATTTGATGAACTCTGCGTGTGACAGCAACAAAACTGAGAAAGCTTTTACTAAGTATATGCATCGCAGGAACCATAGTCTCCAGAAGCTTTTTGCCAGGGTAAAAAGAGCTGCACAGTCACTCTCGAAACAAAATATATGGTGTTGTTTGAGAATCCAAGAGACAACCTCAAGGCTGCGTCCCTACCAATCAGATATACCCTGCAAGGCCCTGTTCTTTTTAGAAGAGTTTGAAGAAATTACATTGGTACCACATAGGTATCTGGTTGTCAATTTAAATGTTTCTACCTCAGAGACTTTTAGGCTAAGAACTAGTCTCTTTACTCATTGAAAATAAAAAAAGACTGGTGTTCAGCAGTAAATAGAGAGGACCTGGACTGACATCTTGTGTTGCTATCAGTGCAGACTTAGAAACATGGTGTCCAGTGTCTGACTCTCCTGGAGCTGTTGATCGGTCCTCCCCCTGGCAGAGGAAAGCAATATTCTGCACTGCTTCTGATGACCTGATAAAGGCCATTTGTGAAACTGCTCAGAATACGCTGAAGGGCAGCATTGCATTAACACCCCAAGAGAAACACATCCTGAAAAAGGTTTGCAGATTCATTAAAAGCCTGAGTAGCAAAAGCGTGTCCTTCAAACTCGTATTCTCTGCAAGGCTACCATAGGCATGTCTCCATCGAAGTTTACACATCATGACAGTGCCTACTGAAAAGAGAGCACTGGATAAGGGATTTCCACCCTTATCCACATTGGAGTAAAACCTACAGTCTATCAAACCTCAAGCTGAAGTGAGAAAGGGAGCTTTAGTTTAGTAGGCTGGGTAGGTTCTGGATAGGTTGAATGGATGCAAAGTGCTTTGTAGCACAGCATCCTTTCAAATATATTGTCATTTTGGCATCATTGCATCATTTTGCCATACAAAGTAGATAGAAAGCACTATGGACTTACAATTTGTCTTTCTTCCACACACTCCCTAAAAATAAAAGGTTTTTCTTAAACCTGCTGAAGTGCCAGCAAAACACTTTTTCCTATAATAAATAAATAATTACTAGTCATGTCAAAGTGGCATAGGCATACAGTTAGTCAGGATAAGGATCAGACCAGATCAACTGGGATGCTATCTCTGCAGGGCACTTCTGCCTATTTCTACCAGAGTCAGTGGCAAGATCTCTTTTAATTTCTTAAATGTAGTGATCCCACCCAGATTGAAGAGAAACAGAAGAGTCAAGCCTATTCAGATCCCAAACCTGGAGCTAAAGGTAATCTAATATGCTTTTTAAAATTGTGTCCTGCCTCTGCCTGCATAATGCACTCAATCACACATAGCTCTTTCCTTTGGGGATTCAAGTAATGTTCTGCCTGGGCCTACTCAACCAGATTCCTATGGGCATTGTGAATAAATGGGGGTCACAGTCCAGAAGGTTTATGCTGGCTTGATTTTTATTTCTAACTAAATCTCATCAGATTTTGTTTACCTGATGACAGCAATTTTCATTCCTGGATGAAAAGTTCTCCACTGCAATTGCTAGTAAGTCTTGATAATTCCCTCAAGCCTTGCAGAGGAGCTAGCAAGAAGAACAAATACATTGTGAATTGCTGCTAGGCATGTGAAGCTTGGAGGTCTGAAAGTGCAAGGTTAGATGATCTCCCAGGACACATATTAAGCCCACATTTGATCTTGTTATTTATTGTAATGAAGTTGGTGGAAGCAGAGGGAAGAAAGAGAAAGGGAGGAGAGATTTAGGTGTTCAAAATAAGTAATAAGTAGTTAAGGGAGAAGGACCACAATTTTTTGAGTTTAGTAACGTGCATGCAGTTAGAATGCTGGTTCCTTGTTTTTATGCCCTTAGCTGTATCAAGTGTATTCATTAAAAAATTAAAGATTTAGTTCAATGCAACTCTCTTTAGCAGTACCTGCTTTGAAAAAATCATACAGCCTCATCAGATGCAGCTAGGACAAAGGCTGCTATGAGCGTCAACAAACACCACACATTGGGGGTTAAAGAAAGCATGCCACAGTTTGTTTTTTTCTCGTTCAGGCTTTCATCATAGTGGGGGGGGGGAGGAAAGAAAAAAAAAAAGAAAAGAAAAAGAAACCTTATTGGAAACCCAAGTACTCACACAAGCTTCTGCTTCACAGGGATTAATGATCCCCATTCAAAACTGTGCTATATTCAGAGCAGCAGGGAAGACTATATCCTTTGTTGACATGAAAGGGTGGGTCTCTTTTGACTTCAGCAGAGTTTGGCTTATTTATGCTAGCAGAAAAGTTTGCCCTGAAATTATTAGTTGCATTATAAGTACCTTCGTCTGCCAGGGCAGGATTATTCCCTCATTCAATGCATTTTGCAGTCTAACGTTAAACATGAAATGTTAAGCATTCCATATGACATGGTTTTCCCTATGCCTCTTGGGATGCTAACTCATTAAGAACTTTTCTGATTGTTCAGCTTATGCTTATTTCTCTTTATTACCATCTGACTCCAGTATTCCCAACTCTACTCCATGGTACCACCCAAAGCAACTCTCCATCCTTTGTGCTTAATTATCATGTTTCAGGAAAAGGAATGATCCTCTTTTCATAGCACTAACTTATGCATATCTGATTGTTCTGCAAAATTTCAGAAATGTTCAACATTTATTATTACTGGAGTTAAAAGTTAATTTAAGAAATGAGGAAAGCATCACCTTTGATCTTGCTTAAGTGCTAAAAGGAGTACAGCAATTACTGAGCACATTGCCAGGAAAAACTACGTGAAGAAGTATAACATGCTTCTGCCCCTACATGTAGGTGGAGATTGCCAGGTGCACTAGAGGCACTCTTTAAATGGGAAACATAAAGAATGCAAATTAGCAGCCTCTTACTTCTCCTCTGGTGCTGGAAGTACATTCTGTACACTCCCTGACAATGCTGCTAAGTGCCAGAGGATGTTGAGATGGATTAGATGAGCAGAGCTGTAAAAAAAAGGCCAGTAATTCCTTGGCCCACTGTAAGGCCACTTGCTGTGGATTCATCAAGAGTATAAAGGTAGCTCTGCTTTGTGATCTAATTTCACTTATTTTAAAGAGTAATTTACCGTACGAGTATTCCCTCAGAGATCAATAAGGCTACTTATGAAATAAAATAGTATTCCATTGCCAGTAAAGATGGCACAGAATAGCCCCTGAGCCCTCCTTTTAAAATTCTTGATATTAGACAGGTCAGTAGGAGTTTGCCCAGTATACATACTTTCAGGCTAAATTACAGAAGCTGGAAGTCCTGCTTAGCTCCGGATACCATAATTTTGTCATTCCTTTTCAAAAAAAAATACACATCTCGTGCTGTCTTTATAAGTAAATATTTACACCTTTGCAGGGTGCTGCAAGTAGTTCCTCCTAACCATGAATCAGGTTAAACTGAGCGGAAATTGATGGCTAATACAAAAATGTCTCTATAGGGAAGTCAGAGCATTGTGATTTTGGCTGTGGAGCCTCACCGGACTTGAGCAGCTAAACTGCTGGAGCCCAAGTGTAATTCTGATGCCAAACATTTTTCTGCACGCTGTTCCTGTGCAGCTCAGGCTTAGCTTTGTCAACATCCCTGTGACTTAGAAGGCACTGCTCCTCCTTGCCTCACATGTGGAAACTGTCCCCTGTTAATGAAGTCATACTGACTGAACGTAGCAAGCTCCAAGTGAACACTGATGGTAGAGCACGGGAGACACACAAAGAATGGCCCTGCCCTCCGCACCCCAATGCATACCATTTACAGACTGTGGCTTTCTAGCAGGGAGACAATGCAGAAGTGTCACATCTTCCAGCTCTGGGCTGAGAGGTGCTCCCAGCTTTGCCTCCGGATGCTCACCACCTGCAGTACACTTCTGCAGAATAGTGCTATGTTTATCAGGCAGGGAATTAATTTTCTCTTTTTGTCTAGATGCTACAGAACAAATTATTTTCAAATACAGGCCCTCCTAGATGGAGGTTTCGTTTGCACACTGCAGAGCCTACAATATAGAGTCAGTAGAATATTCACTGTTTTTAGTGAAAGGTACTTACCATCACAGTGTACTTGTTTTCTAAATTAGGTAAGCTGGCCTAGAAGTTCATTGCTGTTTTTCTCCTCTGGGCTTAATTTCATCAGAAAGCAAAACAAACTTTGTTGTGGTGTAGTCTGCTATAGTTAAGGTACTTACTTCTGTGATATCATTAGCTTAAATAATAAGGAACTGCCCTTCCAGGTTCATTTCCATGAAGGGTTCAGAGAAGGTACTGTAATTCAAGAACAATGGCACTTTTCAACTCATTGGAATGATTATCATGTGTAAAGGAAGCAACAAATCAGTAACAAATGGAGAGTGGAGCTGACATGTTAGAATTAAGCAATTCCAAAAGGATGAACAAAAACTTCATCACAATAAATGAAAATCTGCTCTGGCTAGATCTGCCAGTGTATTACAAACTGTGAGGTCTTCATTAACTACACGGTTCTGCATTTAAAACCAACTTATCTTGGAATCATAGAGCCATAGAATCGTAGAATGGTTTGGGTTGGAAGGGGCCTTAAAGATCATTTAGTTCCAACCACCCACCATGGGCAGGGACACCCTCCACTAGACCAGGTTGCTCAAAGCCTCATCCAGCCTGGCCTTGAACACCTCCAGGGATGGGGCATCCACAACTTCCCTGGGCAACCTGTTCCAGGGCCTCACCACCCTCACAGTAAAAAATTCCTTCCTAATATCTAATCTAAATCTACCCTCTTTCAGTTTAAAGCCATTACCCCTTGTCCTGTCACTACACTCCCTGTTGAAGAGTCCTTCCCCATCTCTCCTGTAGGCCCTCTTTAGGTACTGGAAGGCTGCTGTAAGGTCTCCTCGGAGCCTTCTTTTCTCCAGGCTGAACAACCCCAACTCTTTCAGCCTGTCCTCACAGGGGAGGTGTTCCAGCCCTCTGACCATCTTTGTGGCCCTCCTCTGGACCTGCTCCAACAGCTCAACATCCTTCTTGCATTGGGGGCCCCAGAGCTGAACGCAGTACTCCAGGTGGGGCCTCACAAGAGCAGAGTAGAGGGGCAGAATTACCTCACACGACCTGATGGTCGTGCTTCTTTTGGTGCAGCCCAGGATACGGTTGGCTTTCTGGGCTGAAAACGCACATTGCTGGCTCATGTTCAATTTTTTTATCCACCAACACCCCCAAGTCCTTTTCCTCAGGGCTGCTCTCAGTCCATTCTCCGCCCAGCCTGTATTTGTGCTTGGATTGCCTTAACCCACATGCAGGACCTTGCACTTGGCCTTGTGAACTTCATGAGGTTTGCATTGTCCCACCTCTCCAGCCTGTCAAGGTCCCTCTGGATGGCATCCCTTCCCTCCAGTGTGTCCAACACACCACACAGCTTGGTGTCATCGGCAAACTTGCTGAGGGTACACTCAATCCCACTGTCCATGTTGCCGACAAAGATGTTAAATAGTACCGGTCCCAGTACCAATCCCTGAGGAACGCCACTTGTCACTGGTCTCCATTTGGACATTGAGCCATTGACCGCAGCTCTCTGAGTGTGGCTATCCAGCCAATTCCTTATCCAGTGGGTGGTCCATACATCAAATCCATATTTTTCCAATTTGTCCACCAGGATGTCACGCAGGACAGTGTCAAAGGCTTCCCACAAGTCCAGGTAGATTATGTCAGTTGCTCTTCCTTTATCCACTGTTGATGTAATGACACTTTTTGACTGAGTATCAACATGACACAATTTGTGTTAGTGAGATAAACCTTTTAACTGAAAACTCACATTTGAAAAATATTTTTGTTCCATCTTTAAGATTTGCAATGGTTAGCTTAACTAGTCTTACAAGGCAGTAGCAATGTGTTGAAAATTTCCAGACCCTGATGTGATACATTGGATCACTCCAAAACTGAATTCAAGATAGTGGCCAGTAGCAGAATACAACAATGAATTAATGCAGAATAGTCTCTATATGGTGTCACGATTATCCTCTGCTTCTATTGCATTAAAGAAAAAAAAAAAGGATCAAAGGAATTTAATTGTTTCAGTTAGCATAAAGCTTACTCTCTCAAAAGATATACGTCAGATATAAGATGAAAATAAAAATGTAAAAATATTTTTAAAAAGTAAGACAAAAACCAAATAGATAAAATGGCCCAAGCAAGCAACACTCCCCACCAAACATCTGGACACTGCAAGCACTAAGGAAGTTACTGCATCAGAATCCAGATTTTGCAGCTGTCTTGTAATGAGCTGTCTTGGTGTCAGGACCACCACC
>NW_010147779.1:23222-37668 GCF_000699245.1 Pterocles gutturalis | reverse complement strand
AAAAAAAAAAAAAAAAAAGAGAGAGAAGGGCTAAGGAAAATGTAATGTTTACATTAATGAAACAGGTGAGTATAGCCAGGTTCATTATCCCAATATGAACAGGTCTTGCGAATCCATAGTGTAAAATCCTGATCTGTGAGTGATGCTGAAGACTGGAGTCAAATATGGAGAGTGTTCCTTTCTTCCCCATCTCCAGCATTTAGAACGAATAGTAACCCAAATACCTCCAGGGATCTAGATTAAGAGTTGGATGAGGAAACTGCTGAGAGAGAAAAGTGCAGAGAATATGGAAAATACATGATCAGCCTGAGACGAAGAACGTTCTTGGCTGGTCTGTAGGCAGTGCCGTGCTTGTGCCTCCAGTGCATGGGTTTCCCTCTGCAACTGATAAGAGGAGGGACGTAAGTGGCTTCTCTGGGATCTAGTAATAAAGGGGGGATTGTAAACTTCCTTTCCTCCCTATCCTCCCAAACTTGTGGGCTCTTTATTCAATTTGGAGTATGGTAGAAGGAGCTGTTATTCAAGTGAGGTGGTAATAATTGGGTAAGACAGGAAGGAAATATATTCCTGAAGGTTTTCACGCAAGGATGTTGCTAGCTCATGACATTTGCCCAAGTCAATTATATATATTTCTATGTACTGGAAAACCTGCTTTAAAGGAGAGGTTGGGATTTCCAGATCCTAGGTATACTTTGAGATCTGCCACAGCAAAGTACTGAAAGACTAACTAGAATTAAAGATAGGCCTGCAAATCTTGGTTTTTGTCTTCTTTCACCTCATCTGGAAGTGATGAGCAGCTCCTTCTAACTACCCTTTGAGCAAGGCTGATTGCACTGTAGTGTTTACACAGCACTTCCCACACACCAATGTGGACCACTCCCTGTGAAATGACACAGAGCCACAAGACGTTCTGATGAAGACTGTCAGTAGGATTGTAAACTTCCCACCTCTGATTTCTCCTTTTTTTTTGCAGTTTCCTTTTAAAATGTTTCCTTCATGGGAACTTTATGGTAAGTGTCTGAATTGCATTCAGCAGCGACTTTCATTTCACCTCCACGAGTCGTGTCTTATAGCAACATCTGGGAAATTTGTTTAATTTACTTCAATCTGAAATTGCTTTCAATTTGTCAGACATCAGCTTCTTTCTTTAAGTGTTTAACTCCCAAGTGAAGCACATATCATTAGCTGATATTATTTCAAGAGTTAATATTTGTGTAACTAATATTCAAAAAAACCAAATCTAAATATTTTGGTGACCGTGCTGTAATAGCTCCTCTGATTACTTTATCATAAACAGAGATAATTAGATAGTATACAACAGTGTTGATCTTTACAGCAACATTTGTTTCTCAGTCAGAAAGCACAGTCGTAGTAAAACTCAGGAGAAAGAAACTAGGCAGATCTGTTTAGTTTGCTTCGCATTTTCAACTGAGAGGTTCGTAGTGCTTTGTAATGGGTTATAGAAGTAACAGCGGGATGTGACCTGTAATTCCTGAACGTTTTGCATGTAGACAATGCAAACATCAATATAAAGTCCTCCCAGGAAAATATCTGTCTTAATGTTATAGTATGCAATTTACTCTTCTGCTTCCTCCATTATTCCACCATTTTTTTCCCTATTATGCACATCACCATGGTACATGAGTATCTACTGCATAATCTTTTCTCCACCTGTCCTGGAAGTAGGCATGCATAGACTGGAAATTAATTTGGCGTGAAATACAAACAGTAAATAAGAATTAATGTTTGAGCTTACGTAAGCGGTGGAAGTTATAGACAATATAAAGCAATATTGTCACCCTAAATGTGCATGTCAATGAGTGGTACCCTAAGTGTTTTCTAAATAACCAGTTTTGTGTGTTACTCTTCACCAGACAGCCGTGGTCTCTGCTTCCACCCTGTAATAGTGCGATTCTTTCCATAGGTCTTGGCCATTGACAATTAGCAGCTGAGAGAGCAAGGCATTGGGAAGTGATGAGACATTGCTTTTCCCTCCCCGTTTTAACTCCTGTGCCCATCTCCCCCACCCATACGAAGGGATGCAAAGCAAGGTGCTGGAGAGAAGCAGCCACATCTAGAAGGGTCTGTGACTTGCAGGAAGGCGGGAGGCAGATGGGATTATATTCAATGAAGTGGTCACACATCCATCACACATCCAAGGATGTCAGTGAAGAAGTAGAGGATTCAAATGCCCTAATTTTCACTGTGTTGCTATGTTTCTATTATGTGTGTGACGTCTGAAATCCCTCATGAACATCTCTAAGCCTCAATCAGACCCCTGAAATAGAACTGACTCCTGTCCAAAAGAAGAGTACTTGTTTTCTTGATAATGATACCAGCAATGGGATCTGTAGTCTTCACTCTTTCAAGGGGTGCTGTTCCCAGGTTTTGACCTTCTCTAACAGCTCAGCCAATCTGTTGAGTTTTCCTGATGAAGAATCTTTCCTCTCTCCTTTCCAAAACAGAGCAGTAATAAGTCTCTGCCACCCGGACAGTGGATTAAAGCAATTTAAACTTTTACCAATTTATCAAAGCAGTGAGGAATGTGGATAAAGATTATACATTTACATAAAACGGTGCTGTATTGATTAATATATATATATGTGTGTGTGTGTATAATTAAGCGAGCCAATGTGATACATGAGAAGTGAATGAGAAGGTGCCCCATAACAAGGGTGTGGGTGATTGCTAATCTGTGCAGTGAAACAGGAGTACTTTGAACACGCCTGGAATTTGGAAAGTATGTATCCACTCAGGAGCATTAGTTGCATGATTGTGTTTAGATGACTTGTTTAATTCAGAGTTAATTATTGAATTCATTTTGAAAAAAAGTCTGCTCATCTGCTGCTACTGAAAGTTTCAGGGAGGCTGAGTAAGTACAAACCAGCCATTTTGAGGAGTGATACTGAAGCGAAGGTAATTTTCTTGCCTTCATGGTAAGCAGTGCTTATCCTTCAACCAGGCGCACCATAAGGTACCGCCAGTAAACGTTGATGAGCTCTTCAAGGAGGGAAATGATGAATGGAAAATATGGTTATAACTACATAACCATTTAAAAATCTTTCTTCCAATTATGCTATGTGCAACAAGGATTGTAAGCATCCACTGAAGATACAATTTTCTGAGCTGCAGGGATTTATTGATTTATTATATTTTTCTCCCCTCTGTGGAATCGATGGGAAGGATTAACTTTCACTTAGACTTAGCCATCATTTTTCACCAGTACTATCACCCCTATTCTCCATCCAGATGTGCTGCTGAAATGTGGCAGGTGGTTTTGCCAGTAATTGCAGGTTACTTCATTCCATTTTAAATGAAAGTATAGAGAACTGTGGCCTTCCTCTCTCATCACTGGCATACTTTACAGCCGTGCAATATTGACTGAGAAAAAGAAGAAGAGTGGGCTTCCCTTTAAATTGCAAAGATGTGTTATCTTGCTGTATGTTCCCTAAGGAGCCAGTAGCTTAATTTCTGGGCAATAAGCATCTGACTCTAGCATTTTTTTAATAACAAAAAAAACCCCTCAGCCTTTTTAAAAAATGTCCACATTTTTTTTTCTTTTGAGTGGTAAAAGAAACTGAACATGGTTTTGAGTATTTAAAATGAACAGTGGCTATTCTGTGGATCATAGGCAAGTTTCTTTTATGGTATAAATATGCTTGATTTTGTTTTGAGGCTGGTAACCATGCTCTGGTAGAAAGTGGCTTTTCTTTGGCCCCAGCTGTGCTAAATGCTATTATAATTAGCATGATGGTTAACTTAATCAGAGCACTTGGCTCTGGAGAGAGGTGTTACAGAGTGCACCATGATTAGCATTTTTATTCCTTTGATCCTGAGTGTGCTCTTTATTGACAGAAGTATCAAGAGCTGGTTTGTTTTTTCTTTTAACACTTCAGGAAGCGGAAATACATGTGGCTGGTGAGATTACGAATTTATTAATGAGGTTTTTTTTCTAAGAATACAGCCCTCCCAAAGGAAATAGAAGGTAAAATGATCTGCATGGTATCAGGCCTCAGTCTTTAGCGCTGCAGCATTTGGGCAGGTATACAGCCAGGAAACACCTCCTGGGACAGCTGCAGCCGTTTGGAGTTGCATGGACAGTGTTAACAGCATCCTAACCATTTGCAGCATGCTGGAACCACATGGCTGTTGGTTGGGTCTGTAGAAAAGGTGCTGTTTCCTCAAAGTGAGGAAGGGGAATGCTGAAAGTGTGATCTCTTTGGACAAAAAAAACCCAAAAAAACACAGAGGTTTGGATAATACTATTAGCAGCTAAAGCTTTACATATGTGCCAGCTCCAGTCACTGAAACACAAGCATCCCATCCTGTGTGCCCAATATAAGCAGGTGGCGAAAGTGTGCAGCAGAGCAGATGACTGGTTCGGTTCATGAAAAAACATAACATTTATGCTGTCAGACAAAATGCTGAAGACCTCCAAACTTGCATCTGGCATCACCACCCTAATTGCAGGGGAGGAGAGTCAAGATGCCTGGGAGGCTTTTCTCATTACACACCACTGAGCAGAGTGGTCGTCGTTCTCACTGCCAACAAACCCAGAGCGTTAAAGGTAAGGGACTTCTGGTAGATGAAGCCACTTTCTGCCTTCCTGGAATAGCTGTCATTAGGCTTGATAAACCCCCTGTCCTCTTTGCCCACATTGCGGTGGGATGCCTGTAACACTTTGTATCTCTAGCGCATCCACGCTGAATTGGGTAAAATTTGTCTTAGTTTGTTTTGACCATTTGTTCGGCAATCTGGAGCCAGTGTTTTACGCACTTGTTTTTATTAACTTTGGGATGATGTTAGCTCAGGTATTGGTAGACATATCCTCCATATTCAACTTCCATATGGCTTCAGAAATTTTTACTACTGATTTTAGAAAGAAGGTATAGTAATGTTTATAATGGAATAACAAGGGAAAAAATAGTTGAGGTTCCCCTCATAAGAGCTCTTTGCCTGTTTTCATTCTTCCTTTATGTGTATCTGTCTCTTTCCAGTCCTTGACAAAGAGGAAGAACTATCCCATGCCTGTATTCTTGCAGTTCATTTGTATCTGCTTTGCCAGCAGGAAAATCATATGCTAATAGTCAGTGTGGAGAATGCAGCCATCATTAAGGGACATCCTATGTTATCCTTGACTTCGCTAGATTACTTTTATCTACTCAAGATGGATAAGTAATTTTTAAAACATTTATGTAACTAGGTTTTAGGTCAATAGCAGGTTAAATGGTTTATTTAAGTAATCTTTCCTGGCAGAAAGTATGTGGAAAGACCCTCTCTCAGTATTTCTACAAGATTATTTTCATATCAGCATTAAAGCAGCAAGCAGTCTCTTTGACAGGAGACTTGGAAGATACCCATTATTTGAGAGACATGATAAAAACCATATAATCTTTTCCAATATCCATACAAAGCCAGCAATTGTCTGTTTCTTCCATTCCAGTTATTTATGTAATTATACTTAATGCCACACAGATTTGAGAAGAAAAAGAAATTGTTGCTGCTGCTTCTGATTAATATTTTTCCATTCTGAGATCATAAAAACAGTAAATGCCTCATGTTGGTAGAGAGAAGAAAGGACTATGGATTTGCAAACAATTCAGCAGAGGAGCTGAACAGGAGGGGAGAATGTGCCTTTTGTGAGTCTGTCTGCTGTCCACATAAAGGCATCATTCCTGAAGCTCGCAGACTGCCGGGAAATGCTGCCATAGCATAATGTCAATCCTGAGATGTTAATACTTTTATTAAACTAAAGTGTACAGTAATTTTGCAGTGGATTTCAAAGGTAGAGCACTTAACTATCTTAAACCTGGGTATATTGAGGCTATCCTGCTTTGCCCAGTTCTTCTGTGTTGCACTCTTCGTGAGACTATTTACCTGTTCGATGGCCAAGAAGTGTTTAAATACCAAGATACCTCCTGTACTGTCTTGCTTAGCATACCTGGGTTCGCCAGGGTCAAGGAGCTCTAGCTGGTAAGCCCCTGCCCTCCATCTAATCCCACATGCTGGAATGATCCAAGGTTGCTTGGAAATGCCTCTGGAAAGGAAGCCAGTGCTTTCAGGCTCCTGGATTAGGGGAGCTGCTTGGAAGTTTACAGACATCTTCTTGTCTTCCAATTTGCTGCATTCACTTGCACTCAGCCTCAGGTGTTTGGGTTGCTTCTTCACGGTGTCAGCAGAGAAGGAAAGTGGACGTATATCACCTTTACAGCAGAAAGTTCAAGTTAGAAATTCAGATTGGGTTCAGCAAAGCTGGTGTATTAATTTAAAGCAG
Source organism: Pterocles gutturalis (assembly GCF_000699245.1). Taxonomy (NCBI): domain Eukaryota; kingdom Metazoa; phylum Chordata; class Aves; order Pterocliformes; family Pteroclidae; genus Pterocles; species Pterocles gutturalis. Next base: position 31,394 of record NW_010147779.1, on the reverse strand, counting down.
ATATAGGAAAAACTGGATTTTGTAGGCCCACTCAAGAAGTAAATATATGATCATAGGCTTTGTAATGTTATGATCCTCTAGGCTGGTCAAATATAGTATTATACATTTGTGCAAATTAACCACTTCACTCAGCCTGCAAGTTCTGCTTGAGCTAGATAATATCGTTTTAAAAAGACATCCAATCTCAGTTTTTTAAAAGACTTTAGGTGATGGCAAATTTACTGCATGCAAATATAAAAGGTTCCAGTGACTTAATTGCATTCATTTCTAACACTTCCCCCTCATTTTTAGCTTGAATTTTGCCTCAAAGTTCCATTTTTCAGCTGTGTCTTGTTATGCCCTTTATTAAATGTCTCTCACTAATGTAAGTATTTATGGACTGTGATCAAACCATTCTGAACTTTCTCTTTGTGAAACTAAATAGACTGAATTACTTCTGACTCTTGCTTTAGGGCATCTTTTCCTAACTCAGAATCCTTCTTGCAGCTCCATCCTGAATCCTGTCCAATTTGTCAACATCTCTTGTGCAGTGTGGATGCCAGACATGGCCATGTATGCTTGTAATCATTTCAGTTATGCTGTATGAAGTGACAGAACCAGTCCCAGGCATCTCAGCAATGCAAGCGAAACTGAATTTTTGCTGCTCCAGGACTCAGGGTAAAATGAGTTCACCCTGGAGATCAGGGCTTGCTACCCCAACTGTGGAAGAGGGAAGAAAGAGAGAGAGCATGGCTGGGGCTGGGAGAAGCTGGTTCCTGCATCTCCCCCTCTCACCATTTCTGTCAGCAGTAACAGGAGGAAGCTTGGCTCTGGCCTAAGCAAAGCAGGCAGCAGGTCCATGACTACCGCTTGGACCTTGTTTTGCTTGCTATTCTGTTGCCCTGGATAACCTCAACATCCTCTGTTCCTAATAATGCTCCTCTAAAGTGCTACCATGATGTTTTCTGCTTTGTGTCTTCCCCTAGCTCATGTATTGAAAGATCTCATTAATCATCTTAGCCACTGCATCCCTGCCAGAGTTTTAGTTGCGGCTCACCATGGCACTGAAGTCATTCTTCAAGTTGCTGCTTTCCAGATTAGTTCACCACCTTACAAGTTTAACCTGTATTTGAAGAACCATGACCTTGCATTCTGTAACTGCTTTAAGTAATGTCATTCAAAGAGCCCCATAAAGCATATTTTTCAGCTCACTCTGAACTGTCTTGCCCTTAGTCTGGCTGCTATACCATTAGTCACATCACCTTCACCTTGACTGCCACAATGCTATTTTCTTCCATGTCACTTAAGACTATAGATTAGAGAAGGACCGAGATCTCTCTATACACAAATCAACCAGAAGTTTCATTTGGTTCTGGGAATCCCATCTTTCTGAAGTCTCTCCTATTCTACTGCAACACTTGTATTTTGTGGGATGCATGCCTCCACACTCCTTTCTGAGTAGAAGAATTGAAAAGGCAAGTCCTCTTTCATCTTGTGTTGCATGTGGGTTCCTACTACTGCAATGCAGTTGAAGATACTGCAGAGGGATATTTAAATTCGAGCCAAAAAAAAAAAAAACCCTAATTAAAGTGAGGAAAAAATCATGAATGCATTTCTATTTTTAGGATTCATGAAACTTGCCTTAACAGAACCTTTGGGCTTAAATTAGTAGACATTCCATTTTTAATTGGAGCATTTTGCTGCATACGATGGCTTAAAATAAAGGGTGAGTTAATTAGGCATTTATTTGAAAAGTAAAACATTCAGGGAAGTCAGTATGTGGTTTTGGATATGATACTGACTGTGTAGATAAAGGGGCCGGGGAAGGGAGGCAGATGAGCAACAGACAAATGACACTGTTGGGCATCTTAGGTAGCTATGCTTTCTTGGTGCTATCCTTAAGTAACCAGGGTAAGACAAAGATATCACAAAACATAACAAAAATTAATTCAAAATAATAATTTTTCACCCCACAAGCTGTACATTCATATGTGTGTCAGGAGTTGAAGAATCTCTCAAGAGTTTTTCTTTGTTTATCCCCCCTCCCGCAGAGGAGCTTCAAGGTTGTTATATTTGTACTTTTTGCTGCTACCCACATTATGCATGCACTAAAATAAACAGGGGGTTGCCGCCCAGGGAGTAATGCCAGCTAGCTCAGGGTTTTTTTGTGGCAGCCAGCAAAAATAACAAGGGAAAAGGGGAAGTTGTGGAAAGCTCTGTGGTAGCCGGTGCTCAATAGGAACACAGCACCCAGGGGCAGCACTGGCAGGTCAGGGCTGCTCCTTAGCCCAGGTGATTTTGAATCCAGAAAGCTGGTCCTTTTCCCAGTATGCCAGATCTCAAAGCAGTTATGTCTGCACATTGCTGCTGGTTGCCATGCTAGAGGCTATTCAAGGGAAGAGGAAAGGTGCATTCGAGTTTGCAAGACTCGTGTGTTTCCAAGTCAAGCAACCACTGCTCTTACTGCTGCTTAGTCATACCACCCTGAAAACTGCTAAAGCCATTCAAAATTTTCAGATATCAGCAGATTTGGCTTCTGTTTTCTGTGTGAGAGTGTCTGCTCAGAAAAATTGGGTTGCACTTGTTTCAGAAACCGAGTGACTTGTCACAGTGCAGTGCTTCATTCCTGTCCTCGTTATTATCCTTAGCATGAGAGCGGGGCTGTTGCTTAGTGTTTCATGTGCGGCATGACCTCCCTCCCAAGTGCCAGAGCCATCAGAGAAGCATTGCTGCCTACCATACATGCTGGCAATCTTAATTGCTGCATCAGCCCCAGAATAAATGTACAGCTACATTCTTGTATACAGAATAAATATACAAACATGATGATAAGGAGTAGAGTGATAGGCAGACTAGCAGGACTATGGTGGAAATGTCCACTCGGTAAAGCTTTCCTGGTGCATAGCTTGGAACCAAGCAAAGTCCATCTTTTCCAAGCATTGTGTAGCCATTTAGGTCACATTCACCCCTGTCGTACTTAAGAAGCATCTCCATTGATCTGAAGGACATTTTTCCTGAGTTGTTTGCTGGAGACTGAATTACCCTCTCAATTGGGGTGGGGGGGAATTCTTCCTTCCATTTTTTTCTCCATAGAGAGTCTTTAAAGCATGCTTCTGATCATTACAGCAATGTAAAGTGATGTTGCCTCACTTTATCAAACACAAGCACACATTTGAGTTTGATAGCTGCAAAAATTGCTTATCAAGGCTGGTGATTACAGTTTGCTCAGAAAGGATATAAGGATATTTTACTGACGTTAAACACTGAACATTACCATTAAAGTAGTGAGTACTTGGATTGCGGCATTTTGGAGTTTGGAGAATAATGTTTTTTTGATCTAGTCTGAAACATCCTACTTTCAAGTTTTACTAACTTCCACATTTTCTTAAAAATGGACAGGTTCTACTTCTGATACAATGCCAGTTGTGCTACAGCAGTTTAAGTCTCCCTCCCCAGAGAATGCTCTGCTTGTGCTACATTTCCAGTCTTTCTAAAACTTAATTAAAACGGGTTGAATTTATCCTTGAATCGTCAACACAGAAACAGTGACATCACATCAAGAGTCACTTTGTTCTGTTGTTCTTAATGGCAGGATTTGAAATCCGAGCAGGGGTGATCCTGATCATCCAATGTGGAGAGCAAAGAGGAATGGATGTTTCCAGCTTAGTGCACTGATCTTTTAAATAAAAACATGGAGTTGTTAGTATTTGTAGAGACATAGTACGTTACAACAGCACAAGCTTCTCTGGTTTGAGGGAGGCTCCCTGTTATAGTAGAAGACTAGTTAAGTTTCCATTTTTCAATTTCTTTTTTTTTTCCTTTTTCATAGCTGCCCGTCTTAGTGCCATATTGTAAGCATATTTTGAAAACAGATAATCATCTTCTTCCACCCTTTAAAAAAAAATTATTTTGAACTGCTTGATCATTTTAGAGATACCATTACAATGACCTTCCCTTTCCGAACAACTTTGACAGGAGGAAATAAAATTTAATGTTTCATTATTAGCCCTGTACTATTCAGACAATCAAGGAGTGATTTTTTTTTTAATAATTCCAAGTTTAAGAGTGAAATCTTGGAAAATTATTAAAATTATTCATATTTAAAAATGAGATAACTTTTAAATGCAAATTGATATGATAATGCTGAAACTTAGAGATATAATTTATTCTACAAATATGCAAAAAATGAATTCTAATTACATATTTTTGAAAAGTTCAAACTTATGTTGTAGTTCTTGCAAACTTGAAATACATTGTCTTTGTGGCATGCTCTTATAAAAAATTAAATATTATGTTGGCTAAATGGTAACAAATGAGCCAGTGTTTACCATGGTAAGGCATACATTGGGGACATAACCATTAGCCAAGGGTAATTTAGTTTTAACATTATCAGTTAGAAATACTGCAGTTGGGTGGAATATTTTATTATATGAAAACATCTGTAACTAATATATCCCTTGGGAAGCTTACGTGACCTGTGATCTGTTTGGAAAAAAATGTTTCTGTTTTATGAGACCGTTCAAAAGCAAGTATGCGCAGCAGGCCGTGTCCCAGTGAATCCGGAAAGGGCTCCCTCCTCTTTGTGTACCTCCTGGAAATTTCTGGGGGCTGTAGCAATATTTCTGCATTCCAGGCTGTAGTTTTCAAACTCACTCCATAACCTATGGCACTGAAAAAGATCTGGGAAATGTGTACAATCATGCACACTGCCTTCATTGGTGCCGCACGACATTTTCACACAATTATCCTTGTGATAAGGTATCCTAAAACTAATGTGATCGTAGTAAGGTTTGGATCAAAAAGCACGAGGCCGACATCTGAAAGTATGTTTATATTCTATTACAGTGTGCTGGTGATACAGGAACAAATAGCATCCTTAATAAATTTCTCAGGCCTTGCGGTGTACCTTCTCATGGCTGCTTTTTTTTCCCCCCCTCTCTCCTTCAGTGAAAGCAGAATATGTCATCACAACGTAAATTTGCAGAGCAGTTGCCTGTGCTCAGGCCTTCGTAGTGCTTTGGCAGGAAAACAAAATACCCAGCTGCCGAGGACCGTCAGTCAAGGCCTGGGAACTTGGGGAGCGGGGAAGACGGGTGGATAGACAGCCTGAATTTGACAGCCCATTAGGTACCTGACCTTCTGCTTAAATGACTTGAATTCTCTAAGATGTGGATTAATGCTTTCTTTTGTTGCCTGGGTTCAGAGGTGAGATGGGCAGATAGGCGTGCCAATTAGAGAGAGCTTTGCCATGGGGTACTGCCTCTCCCAGGCGCAAGGCTGCACGAGCAGTGTCTTAGCATGCTATTTCTGCAGAGAGGAACTGCTGAGAAAAACTGACAATTCTTCACAGAGCAGGAAAAACCATCATATTCACCCAGGATCTCATTGTACTATAACACTCCGTAATTAGAGGCAAAACTACTTGTTTCTGATTACTTAGTTACTGCCTACACCCAGCAATCAGAATTGGCCAGTTTATGAGCATAGGCTATACAGGCATGATCCAGACCATAATCTGTGAAGTGCTTTTTTGGTATAGGCTGCAAAAGTAATAGGTTTCATGCTAGTACGACCGCAGCATTGCCTTTCCGGCATCCCTTCCAGTTCACGTTTCCCACATGCAGCTCTGCAGCCACTGAGGCCCACGCACAGCAGAGTAGAGGGCACTTCTCAGTCAAAAGATCACTTTTCCCTTAAAGCAGAGTGAACTAGTGCTGCTTTTTAAAAAGTCTGCCCTTGTTGAGGAATATTTAAGCCACAGTGTTGCCCATTAAGTACTTTATGAATGTAAAGGCCGAGCATACCTTTATGGGCATGTGAAGCAGATCTGTGGGCTCTTTTGTCTGTGGTGATAACACTGTGCCTGGGATTGGGTTGACTGTGAAACCAAGTGTAATTCATCCCAGAACTTCCATCTGTTTGGAAGATATGAAAAGTACATGCTAACGGGTTGGTGGCAGTGCATGTTGGTGGAAGGCATAGAATTGGGAAGAACGCAGAAGTCTGTTTTGACCCAGCAAGCAAAGGTGCTGTAAGGAAGGCAGGTCACTCCCAGGATGGAAAATTTCCAGTACCCTTCATGCCCTGGGAAGTGAATTTCTGTGAGACAACAATGCTCCCTTCAAGTAATGAGAAAAATGAGTGTGAAGATCCAGGGAGTGAAACCATGTGCATCTCAGGATTTTACCTCTTATTTGCAAAGAGATTAGGATTTTATCACAGCCCTGCAAATGGCACGTCCGGTAAGACTGTATGCATCTCACATTCTCAATGAAACAAATGAACCCAACCTGGGAGGCTGGACCTGTGTAAATGTGATTTCCCGTTTTGAAATGGTACGAGAAATAAGCCTATTCTCAGCTGCTGGTGATTGGTCTTGGGAACTGGACACCCTGCTCCGCAGGATGGGTACATCAGGGTACAGCAGGGCAGGATGGATCTGCCTGCTCACGCCAGGTGTGAACTGGAGTCCTGTGTCTCTAAGGCTGTCCATGTGGTGCCCTGCGGTGTGGGGCAGATACTCCCAGGTTAGCAGCAACAAACCACTTCTGTAAGCCATGTAACTGCTTTAGTATTAGACAAGAGGCAGGGGTGATTAGCCATAAAACAATACTAGACAAATGGTACTACTCTTCTGGGACTCTTCTGTGCAGAGCTGCAGTTGCCCTCAGAACTGAAGATGAGTTTCATGACTGTATTTTATCCATGTACGAGACAGTCTCAGGCAAGGCAAGGTAGGCTTTGCATGACGCAGTTGACTAAGCTTTGCTTGGCAAAAGTTGCATCGTTTATCATGGAGGAAGTTGCATCGTTTATCATTCATGACCAGAAAGGGTTTTGATTCTGAGATCAGTGCGCAGACAATGTCTAGAAATGGGACAGCTTGTTTTGTCTAGTTTTTTGAGCCTGCTCATGTCAGGAGGTAGAAAGTTCAAGTCTAATATTACTGGCTGCATTCTCTGTTTTCAGCTGACAGAGCATAGAGAAGGCTATGGGGAAAAGCACCAAAGCAAAGGGCAGCAGAAGTAATGAGGGAAGGAGAAAGTGTATTGTGTATTGAGGTAGGCAGGTGATCCTCGCCTTTGGAGCAGAAATGTGTTGCAAAGTCAGTGTTTTCACAGTGTGAAAATATCCCTGTTATTGCCTCAAGCAGAGGAGCTGGTAACAGAGCATGCAGGAAGCTCTTTGATAAAACACCTACCTCATTTCTTAACTTCTCTGCTGTAATTCAGCATTTAAAAGGCAATGAATGTTCTCCCACCACGAGTATTTTTTTTAATCTCTGACATTTCTTTGGAGAGACACTCTGAGGCCCTTTGAAAATAAAAACAAACATGTACAAATGCAATTTTTTCTTTGAAATGGTGTAAAAGTTTAGCTGGAGAGAAACTGTTAAGTAGGATGAAAGCAGAGTAGTGTCAGACCAGCAGCATAACAGCAACTGTTTGCTTGTGTTTTACCCCACTGCTTCCCACCCACTCCAACCCAAATAATTGAGTTAAGGAATGTTATAAATTAACACATGCTAAGTTTTCAGTTGTGCAGCAATGAATGATTTACGCTGTTCTTCCGTTGACATCATCTTATGTCAGCACTGTTTAACTAGAGGGATGTAGTTCTGGTAATCCTCAGGAAATCTGCACGTTGTTTACCAAAACCCACTGTTTTTTAAAGAAGAAATGTGCTTTGCCATGGGACCTGTAGCATGTCAGACTGGAAAAATGCGTCTTTCGGTGGCTGAGAGGAAAAAGTGCGTGCATGGATATAAAAGCACATGCTTTCATGGTAAGCATGTGGAGGTAATTGGCCAAGCCGTGGTGTTTTGCTTCCAGACACGGGAGGGCAGTCAGGCCAACTGCTTTCATGAATCTTACTCACAGGTCTGAAGGCAGAGGTTTCAGAGAAGCACCTCGCTTCTCACAGCTGATGACAGATCTTGCTGCTTACCTACAGCAAACAAGCCTAAGAAGCAGCTCTGCTTTTCTTTTCTTTCCTCTGTTGTTTCATCCAGATGGACAAAATTGTGGTTATTAGTTTGTTCTGAACTGAATATTGCAGGGGTTTTTTTGCTCTGCAAACCTTTCCACTTAAACAGTTTAGTGCTTATAAATGTGTAATGATCTCTGTTAGCTTTACAATCCACTCATATTAATGACTTTTCTTTTGTGCTGTTTGGCGGACGAGGTGAAACAA
>NW_010147779.1:0-23191 GCF_000699245.1 Pterocles gutturalis | reverse complement strand
AGAGCGGTATTAATTATTCATCAGACAATGAATTTCGTTTGCTGTAACTCTGTTTCAGGTTTGTAGATCTCTTTGCATAAACTAATTGATTTTAATCATAATATTCCAAGTGGGTTTAATTAATAATTTAAATATAATTGTTTTGGGAAGTTCTTTAGTCTTATTCTGGGCAGCTGGCACTTAAATCATTGCCAAAGTCTGTTTTCAACTTCAAAAATCTGGAGCTAGTTTTCTGCAGCTGTTATTAAATGGAATTAGTAACTCGAAGGTGTGGGATTTTCTTTGGATAAAAGGTTAATCAAGTCCAAAACCAATTGTGTTCTAATCTAAAATTAAACACACAAAAAAACCCGTGGAGTAGGGACAGGGAGTTTCCTAAGCCTTTCACACCTCAGCATGGCTGAGGGAGGGAGGGAAGGAGGAGGGAGAAGTTAGTGCCAAAGCAATCACATCTTTTATCTCAGGAACTATTTTCAGCAAGGTATGCTGATCTTATTTTCCATCCTCCCACGCTTTGGATAGGAGTTTCAGGAAAACTTTTTTCTTCGTTTGCTGGATATGGATCTAATAGTGGTGTCAGTACCAGGGGACTATCGACCTTTCAGGCAGACTAGTGATGTGACTCACCATGGAAGAAATTAAGGTATGTTGGTTCAAATAGGAAGCTGATTTACCATGAATCGTCAAAAAGACCTCTCTGCTTCCTATGCTAATGTTGCAGACTTTCACCACTGTGTGCCGAGGGAAATACTGCTTGACAAACACAGTTTTCCCATGGATGAGAGAGATTTTTAACACTGCAGCGTTAGAAACAATTTGGCTTGCGGTGGCAGAGTGCTAGCTTCCCGATCTGCTTTATAACCCAGGGAGCAGGGCGTGGGATTGAAACAGGGCGAGAGCAAACGCAGCTCCAAACCGGAGCGGCATCCCCCCGCAGAGGTCCTGCACCGGCTCGCACAAGGCATGGCCAGCACCGGCTGCAGGGTGGCTCTCTGTCCATCTCCTGCCACACATCTCCATCCTTTACAAACCCTGGCGCCCTCCCGGCCAGCTGGGTCTGTCTCGTCGGCAGCGACACTGCACACCATGGCAAAGATGAGGCCAAGGACAAGGCCTCCCGTGTCACCACCATCCTGCCTGGCCACACCATGGTGGTAGCCACCCCCAGACAGGGCACGGGGCACTTCCCAGCCTGCTGTGGAGCCGGTTTCAGCGGCTTTAATTGCATCTGCGGTTTGGATCACTTTGCTTGGCCATTAAAATCCATTTCACAAAGAGTAGTATAGAAGTGAGCAAGGCATATTTGTGGCGGCTGTGGATTTCCTCCAAGCCTACAGGAAGAGTAAATTAGTTACTGAAAACTTGACAGTCTGTCCCAAGCGCTTAACTCTTTCCTCTCTGGAAGCTGCATTTTCACAGGCTAGTGACTTTAAAAGGAAATAATATACTCGATGCTTCCCCCCACCCTGCCTCCCCTTTACGGTAGGGCTGTAATTGCAAAACCAGCCAGGGGTGATTTGTTTGAAGAGGAAGTGTGGGAACTTCCTTTATAAATATTGCCTTTCCCTTCGTGTGGATCCAAACGTGGTTTCCTCCACTGGCGGAAAAAAAAAGTTCTTGAACTGAACAACAAGCACTTTTTCCTGTACCTTGTGCCCAGTGTAAACATGAAAGAAAGAGGTTTCATGGAAAAAAAAAAAAAAAAAAAAAAGAAAAGAAAAAAAAAAAGGCAGGTTGTAAGCCAGGGAAGGACTGAAGTTGGTTGGACCGTGGGATCAGCAGGGTGTTTGCCTGGCCATTCCCTGCAGATGCTGACAGCTGCCAACATGGGCGTCCTGTGCTCCGGAGCACCAGGCAAGTTAAGGTCCCGTGGAGGGGGATAAAATCAGTGTTTGCAGAGCCTGCGATTACAGAACCTGCTGTGACTTGCTCTGCAAGATAGGGCAGTATCAGCCCAAGCCCAGCCCCTATCGCAGTTTGGAATGGTTTCTTTTTTTAAAAAAAAAAACCAACATATGTATCTTTCCTAGTGAAATAGAAACAATAAGCCTGCACCCTTCCCCCTGCCTAGAAATACCTTTGAATTATTTGCAGAAGAGGAGTTCGCCCACTAAAAGAGCAGCTACACCCAGGGAAGTATCTGTGCTCAGGAGCAGCAGGTAGGTTAAGCTCACAGGACAGGGAGCAAATTTTAACCTGGCAGGCAAAGATCTGCTGGACTGTTGCACTTTTTGGGGTTTGGTTTTGTTGCTTTTGGTTTTGTTTTTTGGGGGGTTTTTTTGGTGTTTTTTTTGTTTGTTTTTTGTTTTTTTGGTTTTTTTTTAAAGGGCACAGTATGAGAGTGTATGGGCTCCTTGGGTGTGCAGGCGGCCAGCTGGCCTGGCTTGCTGACATAAATTGGTGCAGATGATGGGAATCAAGGCAGGGGGTCCGGTTCCCAGCTCTGAAGGATTCCAGATTGGGAAGACAGCTCACAGAGGAAGCAAGGGGGGTGGGGAGGGATCAGGCTGATACCCTGAGAGGCACTGAAGATAAGAAGAGCCCTTCTGCCTGATTTGAAGGAGGGCAGTGTTCTTATATTGCTGATAATTAGGCAGAGTTGCCTTGTTCCTTGGTTTTGATAGACAAATGAGACATCCCGGGTATTTAAACTTGGATTACTGTGATGCTTTCTGATCTGGTCAGCAAGAGGTACAGGCAGGCCACTTTTGTATTAATGAGAAGTTTCTGGTTTTTTACACATTTCTCAGTCGGGAAGATGAGATTTCGCTCAAGCTTCAAACCAAGCTTTTCAGTGATTCCTTTTTGCACTTTTAGAGGCAAACAAAATTTGCAGTACAATGGGCTATTGTAGGAAAAATCAGTCACAATCAAAAGGGACACCCGAAACTTCACCAATCCTTCCATCGGGGCTCTGGCAAGACTTGCCTGGCTCACCATGCCAGGAGTCCTCACTATGGCTCATGCTCTGCTCCAGAGGAATTGGCGTACCAGTGGAAAGTGAACCTTGGATGACTTTTACTTTTTAAATAAAAATTAAAAAGAAAGCTCCCAGCTCTCTACTCCAATTTGCTATCTCTAACTGTTCCTCGTGCACTTTCTTCTCTGTTCAATGTCTTGCAAATGCATTTAAAGCCCTACAGGATGCTCTCCATCCTTTTATGTTCTTCCTCTTGTTTTGCACACCATCCTTTGCTGCTCTCTCCTTGTGTCACTTTCTCTCTCATCTGCACTGCATTCCCCATTTAATGATCTTTTCTCCCTTTTACCGTCCTACACTTAGCATTTTTTCCTCTCCTTTTTTGCACTCCCACTGTCATGCCTGCCCCTTTTTCCAATAAGGCAGGCTGCATTTTATAATTTAGGGAGTAAACCTTCAAATTCTTGTGTGAGTACTCCCACTGACTACGTGATGAAGGGACTGCAGGACTGGGCTGTAGCTTGGCAGATGTATGGGGCCGATTTTAAAGCAGTCTTAATTACCTTGGTGGTTTGGATCACTTTGTTTGACTATTGAAATGCATATTTCTAAGACAAGGTGTGCACCAGTGGCATTGTATGAATAAAGAATTTCAAGAGCTTGATATAAAAGACTATAGAGGTAATATATTGCTTCCAGTTGAGAGAAATGGTGGGCACTTCAAAATCAGTTTTTACTAGTAACTTGTGTTTTAAAAAAACCCTTATTTTTCTTTTTGTTTAAACCTCCTGAGCAAGCCTGGGCATGTTTGAGTCTCCCAGGATCCAATTTCATGTAGTATCCTGTTTCAAATCCAAGCCAGAGCAGATCGATCGAAAATCAGTGCTCTCAGGAATAAAACTGCCTGTGGAATGCCTTCAACGACATGAAGATGAAAGGGGGAATGTAATATAGCAGATACTTATTTTCTTTTTTGAGGTGGGAGGCTCTGAAGCAGTGTCCTTGGATGTTGCACAATTTACTTTGATTGAACAGTAATGGTCATAGGACAATTTTGGTGAATTTTTGTGTTCTTCAGTTAGTAGTTACCAGCAGTGTTTAGTGAAGGGGGGGTGGTTGGTGTTGCTGGGGTCGTTTCAAGCCAAAGCAGCAGCTGTAGAATATTTTATGGCAAGTGCAGAGCTATCTATAACTCTGCACATTGCCAGAATAACACAAGATTCCTAGTAATTCTTGTCAGTGAAATACTTATTGGTATTTTGAAATGATCGAGCTGCCTCAGTACTTTGAAAAATGCTGGTGAATGGAAACTAGTCTAACTGATCTGTGTTCATACTGGTTTTTACAGTCAACACAAACATAGATAGCAGTCTGCTTCATTTTCCAATATACCTCGTTCTATGCCTCTTCTCTTCCCTGGCCCTCAGAAGCCAAAGCAGGGAGGAAAGAAAAAAAAAAAAGATTACCTGAGAATTGAGACCAGAGGGAAACAGCAATATCATTTGGTGACTTTGAAGGAATAGGAAAGTGAAGTGAAAACTGAACTTTTGAGCTTTGGGTAATTTTGAAGTTTGAGTAATTTAAAAATTTGGCAGTGCCAGTATTGTGTTGAATTCCTGGAAAACTAAGAGTAAACTTTGTTCTGCTGTGTAGTGGTCGTCTCTTTCCTGTCACCTGCGCTAGGCGATGCTCATGGCACAGGGAGCATCTTGCATTGCTGGGAGACTGCTGGGTTGCACAAACATGCCCCTTGCATGGAGGCAGCATGTCACAGCAGTTAGCGGCCCCAGTTGCTGTCAGAGCAAGGGGGGGAGGCTTCGGAGAAAAATTCAGTGTCCTCACATGCTGAAAAAAGCGCTGTCTGAAGGCAGCCAAGAGAGTAACAGTAAGCACAAAGAGCTTTTGAATTTATTTTACACTCCACCACTTGGATAATAAAGGCTTGTCTGTTTGGGACCTTGAACATGGTGTCCTCTTCAAAGGTAGATACATAAAATGTATTTTAACTGAGCAAGGTTAGTTAAATAAACTGGCTCATAAAAGTGGAAGTGCAAGTGGTTCCTGGCTTTGCATGAGAGCATGTTGGTTGCTCCTGTCACCTTTTTCTGTATGAACGCATTAATGCACAAATGTGTGTTCAGGACAGCGATTCTGGCCTTGTGGAAATTCTCACTTCAGTGACCGTAGGATTCCACCTTTGGTTTCCAAAGTAGCTCATGTTTCGTAAACTACTTGATGATTAACCTTCAGCTAGAATATAAGTGGCAAATATTTACTTAATAGTCAGAGATCAGGTGCCTGCTTGCAGGCAGCCTTTATTGCTCAGGAAGCTGTGTGAGTTAGAAATGGAAGATTTGCCTCAGAAACTTTCTGAGAAGTCCACTCTGGTCTCCTGACAGATGTGGGAAAAGCAAAGTGCTTGATGAAAAGGCAAATAAGATGGTGTTGAAAGTCCACATGTGGTCATCTTAAGGACTGAAAAGACCCTGCTAAGCTACTAGTGAGAGTTTCTTTACTGTCTCTCTCTGTTTATGTAGAGTGTATTAAAGACATTGATGAGTTTTTCACTAACTCCTCAACCTTTTTTAGTCAGAGGGCACAAAATGAAGAAGATGTTATTCTATTGCATAGTGAGGATATTCACCTTAACAAACCAGGCTTCTAACAAGAGCACCTGGGATGCCTCTCTATCCAACAGAAAGAGAAAGACACCCAGTTTCCATTGCCTTTTGGAAGAGCCTACCTTCTTCCTTTGGCTGTACTGCATGCAGAGAAGCTACCAGGTTTGATGAGACACCTACAGTGACATGTGTAAACCTCCTGTACTCTGCCATAAATTACTTTTCACAGGATTCATTTTGAAACAATTTGCCAAATGGCATTTGAAAAGTCATGGGCATAGACTGTACTGTTTGTGATTTTGAATTTATCACTTTAACTCCCTGGAACTCAAGTTGGAGATAAAAAGTAAATAAATTGAGATCTCCAGTATGTATTGGTTCACCTGACACATAGAAAAATTATGTTCTTCTCTGACTTGCATACAGTGTTGAGCTTGTCACATAGACTAGCCAGGGTCACTGCAGGTGTGCTTAAGGACAACCTGGAGTTCATTTTAACATCAAATTAATAAAGTTTCATTTTCATGACAAAGAAATGTACAGCCATTACTGTGCTAAAAGTCTGCCTCTCCTATTTTCTATTTTAGCATTCACAGGTAACTAATATAGTTAAAATTACTGTGTAATATGGCTTTTATGGTATGAGTTCAGGACAATGGTGTTAATTTGCAACTAAAAAGCCATGAATTAAACTGGCCATCCCAAGTGTGTGTCAATAAAATTCTTTGCATTACAGCTCACTATCAGGCATCATGTTTATGCCTTGTAGTTGAGGGTATTTCTAAAATAGCTTTTCCTACAAAGGCTTAAAACTTACGGATATGATTTCTTGGTATCCTTACTCTTGTAAAGTTACCACGATAAATGGTGTTGGAAGATGAGGAAGTGAAGTTTAAGAGTTTCTCAAATAGCTTTTGAGAAATTGGGATTGCTTCTCTGTGCTTTGCATTGGATTAAATCCTTATGCTGAGTGGCCATGCAGCTTGACAAGTATGGATCAATATTCAGTGTTGGCACCTTGCTGGTCAGAGAAGAGCCCTGTTGCCTTATGTGAGTGACAAGGCAGCGAACAATTTTGTCTAATGTCACTTGTAAGGTTTGATAAATGACAATCTGAAGAGGCTGGAAAAAGTGCTACTCACTGCTCCTCCACTGATGCTTGCTATGATTCTTGCCCCTAATATGTAAGATGCTGGACCTCAGCCTGTCGGCAGTTCACAGGGTAGTGTCTTTCTGTTTTATCTTTGCGATGAAATACTGTTGAAAGAGCAGGTAGGATTTCTAGACTTGTCAGGAGGGACAGCAGAGTAAGAAGTACTTTGTGGTTAGTCTGTTTAATTCTGTAGTTAAGAAATCTCTCTAGAGAAGTCTATAAAGAGATAAGGTATTTAGTCTCCTTAGACTAAAGTGAAGGATATTCAGAAAGGGTAATGAAGCACAAATTACTGGGTTTCAGTTTTGAGTTATGCTTGTCTTCGTTCTTACAATGTATCTCTAAAACTGGAATTTTGGTCTGAGACTTTCAAATTTTCAGACACAAAAACTCCAGCATGGGTGGCTTTTTCCTTTTTCTTTCTTTTTTTTTTTTTTTTTAAATTTTTTTCTCTTTTTGCCCACAAACTACAGGAAGAGAAAAATAAAAGGGCTGAGTAAAAGTGGTTGTTCTTTTGAGGTATATCCACCAATATTAAATACCTCCATTATTATTTTAATATTCTCTTATTTTTTGCACAGAGTTGGTCAAGGTCTTTTCATAGTGAATAAAATTGAGGTGAAACTAATGTGGCATTGACTAGAAAACAAAGGGGGGAAAAAAAGTTTAAGCAGTATCAGATTTAAGTGTATTGAAGGTAGAGCTATGTTGAGTAGCTTCAAGACAACAAGGATACTAAGTCTAAGGTAGGCAGGCATAGGAGACAGAAAGGAAGTCAGTAGTAAGACTCATGTTCATATGCTAGAAGTGGAGCGGGTGTCTCGAGGTCAAGAAGGTGGAGAGGGCAGAATGGAGATGACCAAGAGTGATGTAAGCTGGAGAGCTGAAGGTGAGGGAAGATACAGAATTGGCCAGATATTGGAGTGCAGTAGTGTGATACGGTGTTAATTAGAGATGTAAATACACTGCAATGTTTAGAGTCTTAAGCTGACGTTTGATATCACCCTAAAGTTTTTAATAGTAAATTTTATATCCTATTTCCATATGGACATGATCTCAGTGTTGTAATGTAGCCTTCCTAGCACTGAAATGTGAAGACCTGTTTTCAAATTTAAGCTCAAAAAACCAGTATGCAGTGTTATGCTACATGCTCTGTCCTATTGAGTGCACTATGCTTGTTAGCTCAACAGCTGAATAAAAGTTGCATGCGTGTATACAAGACTATATGAAAAGTATCTGCTCCATATGTTACATACAGCTGAAGGCTCAGGGGAATAAGGTCTGTGTCTGGGAACTGGATAGTACAACTTTCTACCCCTGACCCAGTGCCTGCCCTTTCTAACAAACAAACAAAAGCCTCCCTCAAAGAAATGTGTTTTATGATCTGTTTTTAACTCTAGAAGCAAACAAAAAAAAAAGCACTCAATATGTTCTTACTCCTACTTACAGCAGCATTGGCTTTACGTGCCGCAGGATGAGTACTGCGCTTTGTTCCTTGCAGTTTTCAGAAGCCACGATCCCCCAAGCAGCCACAGCACCAGGGTAGCACGTTGTCCACTTGCAAAATTTTGCACTTGGACACAACCGATCAGCCCAACTTTATAATCTTTTTGAAATGGTGCTATCTGAGACATTCATCCTAAATACAGAGGCGCAGCGCCTGGTGAGGGAGAAGGCACTTGCAGGATGGGGAGGTTGTTTACAGGTGTCCTGTCTCTGCTGGGTTATTGACCTGTCCTAGTGGTCTTAACTTCATGACACGTCCATGGTCATCTTCATGCTTTCATCCTAAAGGAGTATTTTGATTTGAAAGGCAGAAATTATGTCATATGAAAGGTGGGAGCAGTTAAGTGCATTCAGATTGGAGTGGGACAGGATAAGAGATAAATATAGCAGTAATGTCCCTGCTGTCCTCTGCGGGTTATGGAGGGGAGACAGAGTTTCCTCCAAAAAGCAGCTCAGGGAAAATCGATTCCTCCTCCAGAAGGTGATCCATGGCAGGACCCTCTTTGTCAAGGCAGTGGAGAGGGAAGAAACAGGAAGAACAACCTTGTTAGACTGAAGTTAGCTTGTGTGAGCATCCCCCTGCCTGCTTGCTCTGTTTGTGCTCATGGTTTCTGTCAGCTTTAAAGAACAACTTTCCTGTCATCTAAGTACGTTTAACTTCAGGTAAGTCTGCAAGAGCCTCCAGCTGTCAGAGGACCTGTGATAGTAATGCAGATTTTAGTGCCTTTAGTTCAAGCAGTCCATTTTGACTGGCCAGCTGGCCAAACCTGTACCATGAAAGATGAGTTCCTGATAGTTTTCCAATGTAAGATACTGAAAAAGAGCTGTTGTGCTACAAGCAGGAGGTAAAAGGAAAAAACAAAACCAAACAAAACCAGGAAGCCTTGCAGCAGATGGTACCACCTGTGTCCATCTAAACGTAGCCAAAGCAGTGTGCCATTTGAGCGGAGAAACCTGGAAAATCTGATGACTCAGTATGAATAAACAGGGAGACAGTGAGTGAGATTTCTGGCTCATGTTCCAAGCCTCTTATGAAAAAGGCTTCCTATTTTATAACACAGAAAACTGAGTACAGTTTGGTAGCATCATTCTGTGGCACAGCTGATTAGCAAGTACAGACTAAAATGCCTGGTGTATCCATGTGAGAACTGACATGTAAGTAGTCCAATAACTCTGACAGTTCCTGGGTTATGGTTGAACCTGCTTTCCAATAAATAAATTTATTATGTTATTAGCAGGGGACATACCTTTGATACTGGGGATATAACTGACTGGACACAACAGTCAGGGCTGACAGCATTCAATTCCTTTTCCAGGCTCAGCTAAATATTAATTTCCATGCACTTTAGTTGTTGCATCTGCAAAGTTGAGATGTGAACCAACTATGCAAGACATGCCTAAATCACCCTTCAGCAGTGCTTGCAAAAATGCTCTAAAGGAAAGAGGCAACATGGAGATAATGGGAACTCCTCAGCGAGATTAAGTCTTGTTTCATTGCTGACTACCTCCACCTCCTTCCTCTGTGGCTGTTGTTGACAGTATCATGATTTTTCACATCCCTTTGCACTTCCTTTCACTTTTGTGTTTCCTTTTCCTTTATACGCTTAAGTTGCACCAAATCTGTTTTTCCCTTTGTCAGTAAAACATAGGAAGAAATCTGCCCTTTCCCTTGGTCCTAAAGTCTAAAATTCTTGTCTGTCTCTTGGGTTGGCTGCTGTACTTATACTCCCCTCCTACAACTTCCCTCAGTCTCAATCCAAGCCTACACTCTCCAATTAGACTGTATCATGCAGCTGCGGTCTAAATATCTCACCCAGCTCTTCTCCCATGTCCCTCATCTTACGATTTTGCTGAGTATTCATGTTCATCCCCCATCTGGTGAGAGTGCAAGTTCCCCCAAACAGCTTTTCCCTGGGAAGAGATGAATGTACGTAGTCTTAAAGACCGTGTTACCACAGCAACTAGATATGGGGAATGCAAACAAGAAATTAAATCCCATCAAACATTAACAAAATAAACTTGGTTTAGTACTGGGCGGCCTCAAAGAACACAAAAGGA
Organism: Pterocles gutturalis; assembly: GCF_000699245.1. Classification (NCBI taxonomy): domain Eukaryota; kingdom Metazoa; phylum Chordata; class Aves; order Pterocliformes; family Pteroclidae; genus Pterocles; species Pterocles gutturalis. The sequence continues at coordinate 12,933 of NW_010147779.1, read as the reverse complement.
AAATAGAAGCCCTGCTGTTGTTTGTGTCTTACCTCCCTGGGGACCCAGTGCTATGCTAGTCTCAAAGTCAGGTTCAGCTGAGATGAGATGGCTTTGAAGAAGAGGTGGTGGATTTTGACAGGTGTTCAGGTCTCTCTCCCCTGGAAACTGCCATGCGGTGGTCTTTTAGTGCATGTGCTGGCATTCGCTGCAAACTGTTTGAGTGGCCATAGCATGCTTTGCTAAAAAGTAACTGAGAAATAAGTGTGTGGAAGAAATGGGTTGGGGCATGCAGCACTCACTGTATCCACTGACTGGGATATTTTTTTGAGGACAGTTGTCATCTTCACATTTGTGTTGAACAATCTACATGAACCCTTTTTTATCACTTTTTGGCATATACAGTGATGTTAAACAATATCAGATGGTATTTTATCCTTCCCTAGAGGGACACACACTGTTTCTCTTCCATTCTTAAATGTTTGATCGTGGGAGGTGCTGACTACTGCCATTGATAAGAGCATGTTCAAGCTCTAGCTAGAGGAGTGCCAAATCATACAATACCCCATCTGTAATGCCAGGCATTCTTTCTGGTAATATATCAGTTGAGCTCTCAGTTCTTCAGTAATTAGTTTTACATCTGTGAACAACTGTCCATCTGATTTATTATCCGAGCAGCTATTGAAATACAGAACATTGCCCCATTTAGCCTCAGGATTGAAAGTTATGGTGTGCTAAAGTTGTGTTTAAAATGTAATAAAATTGACTATATATAAACAAATTACAACTTTATGGGACGCTGTAGACGATCTTAAATCAATGTTTTAATGTTAATAAATTTAAGGTGATTGAGCATAGCTTAATGCATATGAATGTATTTCTAATTGCTGCTTTCTTTTATTTAGAAAGAAGATTAAACACTGTCCTGGAAAATAACTTGATTGTAGTGAAGAAGACCTAGTGGAAAAGTGAATGTAAGTATTTCACAGCATGTGTCAATTATCTATGTTTGCAAACCATTGACAGTGGTGGTATTATAAATCATACTAAATTGGCGGCCTAATTTACCAAAAAGACCACTTTCAGTATGGCGAGAATGCTGGATCTGATCATGGTGACTGTGTGTGAGGTATAAAATGTCTATGACGTGATTTTCAGTGTGGGTCTGTAGGGTACACGTACCTAAATGCTTTTAACGGGCCGTGTGCTTTTAGTTATTTGCATGCTTATGAACTGTTTGTAGGAAAAATGTCAACATGAGGTTGTCCCTAAGTGCCCTTAAAAGGAAAAAAAAACCACTACTACTATACAAATACCCATGGGGATCCTTAAATTCTGTAATGTGGATGTATTTTCCATTTTCAGAGGAATTTAATCTTACTTGGAATAATGCAGCCAGTATATAGTATTTTTCTGTATACTTGCCTCAGAGATGTGAGTTTATAGTAGAAGATTACACTGTGGATTGGCAATTCAATTTAGAGTGAAATACAGCGACTGCAAGTTCCATGCTAAGTGCATCATTGCTCACTTGAGGTCACTTTTTCAAACCTGGAGTCAATAGTTCTCTAACAATAAGAGCTTTGGTTCATTTTCTAGACGCTTTTGAAACTGTTACTTTGCTGGTGAATACCCCATTATTTTTCTTAAAATAATTGCTTTCCCTAGCTATATTTCATAATAATGTGAACTCCCTGTGTGCGTGCACGTGTATATGTATGTACATATTTGTGTGTGAAGCAAAGCCATATCTCTGCAAGTCATGCCCCAGGAGGCTTTGAGTGGCTCTGGTGTGCAGGGTAGTGATAGTCATGAACTTCTAGCTGCCACGGTTTTGTTCCAGTATTTTTTCGTATTACATTTTTCCCACGATCTCACCTTCCATTTCCCAGAGCCTCTCTGATGAGTTTGGAAGCAGTCAACTAAGCCTTTCCAAATACTGGATAAAGTACAGAATTCATTACTTAGATGTCAATAGGGTGGTGATCCTGTCTTAAATATCTAACAAGCTGGGACAGTTTTAATTTTAGCCTTTGGGCTTTTATAAACTTGTCTTCTAAAATTACTAACTGACCAACAGTACTGAAACAGTGAGATACTGCAGGAACATTGTGAATGCTGTCTGGTTTATATAGAGTTGTCTACTGATACAGGGTTGCTTGAAATGGAGATCCTCAGATTTGACAACGTTGTACCTAAGCTAAAGATTTACAGACTTGGCTGTGCATTGACGCCCTATATTGCTGGTATCTAGCCCAGTTTGAAACCTGTATGGGTTTGTAAGTCAAATCCTTAAAGCCTTCCAGTGAGTATTGAACAAAACAAAACAAAACATAGTTTGAAAGCATTTACTGGGACCAGTCACTTTAGTTGCTTCAAGGTCCTAAAAGTGTATCTCCAGTGACCTTGTTCAGGCCAGTGGCACTTCTTGAACAATTCCACATGTGTGTGACGAGTTTGTATAGGTAGTTTTTCTTGAGTTACTTTCACATCATTCTCACCAACTCAGTCTTCAACTGCTTCTGCTGGGAAGCTTCCAAAGAGGTGCTGTTATCTTCAGTTACCATTTTTAATGAAATAAGCAGAATATTTGGGGTTTGTTTGTTTGTTTGTAGCTTTTTAAAGTGCCTATTTAGCAGGAGATCACCATTTGAGCATGGGTTGAATTGTAAAAGACATCTGCCCAGTTAAAAAGTAATTTCATATATGTATGTATGTGAAAACAAATAAAAGATGTGAAGCAGAGCTGTATTTCTGGAAGTTGAGTAGTAGGCTTTTGACAACATGATTATTAGCTGATTACAAAACTGGCAGAGGAATAAATGTTGTAGAGAGATGGATACTAGCACTTTGTGCTTGATGTAAAAATTGATATGATCTCCAACAGATGTTATTTTTCTGCTGTTTTAATTTTGTGCATGTATAGACTGAGCTCCTAAATGGAAACCTTCTTGATCTGGCTCTTGCAGCTATCAGACATTAAAATGATAGATTTCTCCTTCTAAACCTGAATAATTTTCAAAAACTGATTGGCCTCACATTGGCTGGGATTTTTGCAGTAACAAAAAATTAACAAGTTTATGTGAAGAGGAGAAAATACCTTTCCATATCTGCTTTTGGTTTTGTATTGCAGAAGTGGTTACGGAGACATTCTCATATAAAAAAATCAGCAGAGCCCCAGGGAGGGAACAAAGCACTTAACAGGAACCAAGAGGAGCAGTGGCTTTACCTGCAGTGACTCACAAACCAGAAGCAGAGCCCTGAAACTCTGAAATCCAGCACCTCCTCGTACAATCATCCATTTTAATATGTAGCACATACAGAGATATTTTTAAATTTTTTTGTTGTTGTAGTCAAAAATTGAAAATTAAATCTGAAACTTGGGTTTGAATATATTGTAAGGGTTTGGTAGGATAGCAGGTAGGATTTTGGCTTTGGCTACCCAAAAAGTGGAATAAACTTGCAGAAACTTCCTTATTATTTTCCAATGAATTTCTGAATTGACCTTTCATAGACCTGAAAGCCAAAGTTGAGATGCTGGAGGAATCCAGTGAAATGTTTTGGCTGGGAAAAAAAGTAAAATGGACTGGAGGGGATGAGAAGCTGCAAATTGTATTGCATTAGGCTGATGATACATCAAAACAATCTTGAGGCAGTGACTGGAAGGAGAAGGAAGGGGAGTGTGTACCTTAGGGATCAGGAGCAGGCCCTGTCAAGTAGAGAACAGGCAGGAAAGTGCATGGGCTGGGGGGGGTCACCCAGCCCTAACTGGATACCAGAGTTAGGTTCTTGCTGCACAACTTGTAATCTGAGATCCCTGGAACAAGCTCAATGTAGCACTGAGAGTTTTGTTCACTGTTCTCAACAGTACTTATAATGTAAAATGTATGCACTGGCACCATAAATATCCTGGTTCAAACACCCTTGTGAAGGGTGAGGACCACATCATGTCATGTGCTGTCACTAAGCTCTGCTTGCTGGTAGGCAGGTTCTTTCTGGAAAGTCTACGGAGATGCTTTTTAGACTTCTAGGATTATAAGGATGGGCTCAACACCAGCACCCAACCCAAAAATATCCACCTTAGTTTCAGGGTCCAATTGGGTATTGTAAAATTAATTGTTGTTTGTAAGAACTTGGCTCCTATATCGTGAATGCTATAAATAATTCTGAGCAGCATTTGGATAGCATGGTGAATAAGGCATAGAGCCACACTGGATAATGAGGAGAAAAATAAATATTGCGGAGTTGCTAGTTCATTAAGTAATGTCTATGCTGTGCATGAAATGAGGCAGAGGAACAGGGGAAAAAAGTCTCCTGCCATAGAAACTATCATAGAGGATTCACATAAGGAGCTTTAATTCTAGTATTTTCTAGGTATGACAATCGATCAGACTTGAGTCCCCAGAATTACCTCTAAGACTCATCTTTAGATCCATAGGACTTAAGTCACTGGAACATCAGGTAGTATTTGTTTGGTTTGTTCTGTGTGTCTTGGGCAGCGGGTGAGAATGAGATGTGGGCTTTGCAAAATGTTCTCACAGAATTTCTGCTGTATCACCCTGAGACCCTGAAGGGCACTTTGGGGGAGCACACACGTGTTGCATCTATCCTCCTGCTTGTGCTTTCTGGCATCTCTTCCAGTACCTGTGTCCTGTTTTTTTTTCTTCTTTCCCTTCGGCTCTGTCTTCCCTGTGTTGCCTGGCTGACAGTAAGGAAAATACTGTGGCTCCAGAAGGGATGATCTCTCTGCATTATCAGGACAAGTAGCCTGTGACACCAGGTCAGGCTGCAACCACCAGCAGTAGCAACCACAGGAAAGCCCTGCATAATGATCTCTTTAGGGTTATGCTGCTGTTTTCCCATATGCTATCAAATACCACCTTTTATTTGCCTCTAATCTGGGTTTATATTCACTGGTCCATGTGAAGGCCAAATGTCATGCTTTTGCTGCTAGATCTTTGCAACAAGAGTGCGCATGCTGAAAGTCCTGCCCTTATTATTGAGTGCAGAGTGGCTGGGAGAGAGCTGGCCCCACAGGGGAGCATCGGCTCTCCGTCTTTCTCTCACAGCAGCCTGCATGGGTGACCTGTCTAAGAAAAGTGTCACGCAGCTTTGGATGTTTTTCATGTCACTGGCTACAGATGAGCCTGTAATAGAGTTTTGCCCATAATAGACCTTTCCCTCTATGGAGAAATGAGGCCACAGTTACCAGTAGATGCAGTACTTGAATATCTGCAATGTGTTACTAGCTTCTCAGACTTCACTTTGAGACCTGCCATGTGAAAAAAACCAGTAGCTTTGTTATAAAAAGTTGATTTGTTGGGGTGTCCTCTCTACATTCAGTAACATTTGACCTATGTCTACAAGACCGACAGGAGAGGAGATTCTTGCAATAAAACACATCTTTTTATTTAGAGGTATCCATTCATCTTCCTTGAGGCATAGATTCACATGTCAGTCTTTCTTTCTCATATTTCTCTGAAATATTCTTCTGAGGAATATGTAGAAAAACAAATAGTAGACTCTTCAGCATTTTAGGAGAGGGATAGAAACAAATTCAACTTCAAAATACTAGCTATTTTAAATGCAAGATGATCCTTCATTAATTAATACTTGGCAAAGCATTTTAAAGATCAAAGTGTCAATATTAGCTAATTCTCATGACACACCTGTCAGGTAAGTAAAAATTATACCCATTTATAGCCCAGGAAGCTGAAATACTATCTAACATCAGCATTTTCACAGTTGCTACTTAGTTAATTTACTGAAATAATAGTCTAATTCTCAGAAGTTCTGCATATTCTTAGTTGTCCTAAATAATACTTGGAGCTCGCGAGTATTCACACTTGCACCCAGTTTCAAAAGTGTGAATACCCTCGAGCTCCAGGTACAGAAGCGTGGGTATGGCAGCTGAACCTGAGGCATCCACACTTAAGACTTGTTCCAAACTTAAGCATGTCTAAAAGGTCTAGAGCTGGTGCTTGCATGCTGTGGATTCCCAAGCTGGACTTGGGCTCCTGCACTGACCAGCTCTCATAGCTTAAGGCAAAGTAGTGGTTCTCAGCGGAGCTGCAAAAGGTGTGAGGTATAGATGAGCTTGGGAGGGTCAGTCATTAGAGATGTTTTTTTTGCAGCGTGTGTATAGAACAAGTGTTTAGAGAAGAAGGTGCTTGAAGTGGGAAGAAAAATGGTGTATGATGGCAGTTAATTGTTCTACCTCCTGCTGTTGCTTCCATTAGAAGATGCAGGTTACTGTGTTATTTCTGTTATGGCTTTTTCTCCTTTTGTTACGGCATCGGCAGAGTGATATAATTGGGCTGGAGGACAAATTTTTTGTTGCCCTGTTGAGCAATGACTAAAAAAGAGAGGGAATTTTGAACAAATGCTGTCCTCCCTTCAGTATGCAGCGCAGCTTGCTTCTGAGTGGTGTTGTTGGAGTAGTGGTGGTTTTCAAGTGCCTTGCTTTGTCTGTGCAACAAGTTTTTGTAACCTGTTTGCTCTGTTCAGTGTGGCAATGCCCAGCCCTGAATATGGCACAAAACTTTAGGACAGTGTCACTCTGTCCTAGTCTGTTCTCCCTCTTGCAGAAGCAGGTGGGAACAGACAAAATCCCAGACAAAGGCTGTGGCTGGGTTGACACTTACTGGAGGGAAAAGCCTAGGGTACAAAAAGCAGTCTCAGAGGATTGAGCAGCCTGGAGCAGGCGTGCACAGCTGAATTAGGAGTTGGAATTGTTTGACTTTCAAATTCAGGGGACTTGTTTGCTGTCTTGGCCCTGCTCAAAATGAATAAGCACTACTACTAATAACAAAGCCCAAAACAGAGAAGGAGTGAAGGATTAAGACCAAAAAATGATGACTCACCCTCCCCTCTCCCCAGTTTCAGTCCCCACTAAACCACTTTACCTCACCAAAGCCCTGGTGGCTTTTCGTTTGTAAATAATGATGTGTTTGAAATGTTAAAACATGTAGGCAGGGATTAAAAGGATATGAGATGCTAGAGCATTAAAACAGTGCAGACCTCTGCAAGGGAATTGTTAAGGAAAATTAAAACATAGTTGTTTTTGGCAAGGGCTTCTGCATCCTGGGGAGATCAAGAGAAAGCAAAAAGCAGTTTACCCAAGCCTAGCAAAACCAAGTAGAAAAGCAGGGTGCAGTAAAATAGGGCTTTGCATCAGTTTTTTGTCCTACTAAAGCTGAATTTGAAGTTTTGGTGTTATCTCAGTTTTGGGGGGATACAGGGAGGAGATTCACAGAGAAATTTCTGTCAAAGGTACCAGCTTAAACTTAAACCTTTTCCTCTTGTAAAGGTTGGTGAATACAACTACTTGGTTATCACCTACGTTGTAACAGGTTTCTTCTTTCTCCTAATCTGCAGTGGGACCAAGAGGCGGATGGACGCCTATCACACTCTCAGCTCAGTGCGGTAGCCCACAGGATTTTACAGAATAAGCAGGCTGTGATGCCCATTTTGGGTATGATCTGTATTCTCACAGAAGTGAGAATATTGGCACCAGGTTTCTTGTGTATGGCAATGAAATTTGAGAGTTGTCCCCTCTTAGAAAAACAAATGTTAGAGATCTAGAGGGAACTGTTGCAAATCGGTTGTCAGTATTGACTCTATCATTGGTTCTGGAGTTTGTATATCATTTTTAGTGTCATTCTCGGATACTACATTAGCTTTGTCTCCATAAACCTTTGATTCATGGCGAAAGTGAGCCCTTTCATGGGACTGCTGAGTCAGTGAAAGTCAGTGAAATCAGCCTCTTCACCCCACTTCTTTTTAATTTTAGGCGAGTGAATGATACCAGTGTGAACGACACCAGTGTGAGCAGACACAGATAAGGGCACTGTTCTGCTGCTTTTCTCTCTCGTGATCTTACTGCCGTTGTCTGCTTGTTGGTACAGGGGAAGCATCCAAATGCTGTGTCTGTAGCAACTGTGCAATTACTAATAAATGAACTATTTTAGGAGGCCCCTTTCACTTCAGGTCTAATTAATTCGTGAGACACCTCAGAGCCTACAGAACCCAGGGAGTGGGGCTGTGGGGGGATCTCCCTGGGGGGGACACAGGACAGTGCCTGGCTGCCCCACGCCTTCCTTTTGCCCCGCAGGCTGGAGCAGTGGCTCATGCTGCTCCCAGCTCCCTGCACGGGGCTTTCAGACCAGAGCTGGGCTTCTGCAAAAGCCCTTTGGAAGCCTTTGTGCTTCTTATCTCCCTTGGTCTGGTGCAGGAACAGCCTGGCTGCAGGGGTGTTACGGGTCTCTTCATACCCAGCAGTCCAAGTGCTGTGTACAGGAGGACTTCTGCTCCGTTCCTGCTCTGCATCGTCTTGCTTTACGATACCAATGAAGTTGTTTAAGCAGTTGTCCTAGGTGAACTGGTATAATGCTTTGCCAAATTGAAAGAGTGTGCATTAATGTGCTGATTTGTACGGAATACACCACCTCCACTGCTCTTAACCTTTGCTGTTACTTTTGTGCTAGCAAACGTGAAAAAATGCCCTGTGCTCTCAGGTTGTTACTTTTTTAATGCTGTTTATATAAATCTGTTTATAAACCCAGCTGGTGTTCGTGTTTTGTTTTTTTCACTGCTTTAATGCATTTAAATGTATTAGTTGAGAAACATCTCTATAATAATCTGTAGTTCAATTACTGTTGTATTTAATTAAAGGATTTAGGAAGGATAAAAGTAAGAATTAAATACTTGTCTGCTTAGTACTTTTTTAGGGCTACATTAAAGGCAAGCCTTAGCCTTATTTGATTCAGTCAATGCAATATGTGCGAAAGACATTATATTTAAAAATAGCTGTTCGTTTGGATATCTAGACAATATTCTAGTGTCCTGTTACTGCAGCACTCAATTTGATCAAGCACAATGTCATGAAATAATGCCAAGACATAAAAATATCTAGTTTTTAGGTATGAAATTTCTTATTATCCGTCAGTAAGCCAATGCCTTTGTAAACAGAAGTCTTACAGGGATGCAGAAAATACAGTCTTCTTTGTCCTTGCTGGTTTTCCTTAAAATTACCTCAGTTTAATTTGTGACTAGTTAAATGAATTGTTTTGAATTACAGTTACTGGGAATTTCTGATTTTGTGAAACATTGTTCTTCTTGTGTTTATGCACAGCTAGTGTTTTCTTTAAGATGTGTCTGGAAATTTCCAGACAACTGAAAGGACCTGCCACCGTTTTCTTCAAAGCCAGACCTATGTTTTCAAAAAGCATGGGGTTTAGAGCTTTTTTTTTCCTTTTCTTTTTTTTTTTTTTGAACGTGAAGGAGGAATGATGATGCTGGTTGCACTGAGGAGGCAGAATGTGTCCATCGCTTGGGGCACTCTGACTGGTTATTTTTCACATATAAACACAGCTGTTTTTATTTCTAAAAGAATGTTTTTTCCCCTCCTGTGAAAATGATGACTTCACAAATCAGAGTACCCATTATGGGCAATATTATGCAGATCTGTACTCTGACACCCTCTTCCTGCCTTCCTTTCTTGAGCCATTTTCTGGCAAGATCCTCTTACTGCATGTCAGAGAACTCCTGAGAACACTGCGAGGGATGCCGGGGGACCCTCACTAGGAACAGAAAGCTGGGTTGACAGTTTTGACTTTGGTATCCTCTGCATCAGTTCCACATCCAAACAGCTCCACCACAGGCCACCGGCCATTCAGGGTACTCACAGAGGGGAAAAAAGGGTCATAATGCCATTCCCGTTGTAATGAGCAGAAGCATATAGTAGAGTCTATGTCAGGTGTGTTGGAGCAGATTCCTGAAGCCCTTTAACACTTCTTACAGCCAGCATCTTTAGAAGGCTGAGCTATATTATTCTGTACAGGAGAAACTTATCTGGACTAGTTTGGTCTCTGCTCTGTGGTGGCATTGATTGCCAGTGCTTCATCAGAAGTATCAAGAAATGCAATGGCTAGAGAGGTCTGCTTGGTCGCAAAGCCAGTGAGATCCTGCTCAAAGGCCATGATGGTGCTGGGAAGGCAAGGTGTGTGTGGTCAGTAACCCAGGGATGAGCTGATTCATTGCATTCCCAGGTTTTTCACACCCTTGAGTGAACTCAAATCAGGCCATCCATCCATATGTGAATTCTTCAGTCAATTGACTTGAAAGGTATATTGGATAGTGTTTGTTTCTAGTAGTCCAAACTGCAGGATACGGATTTTATCTGGCATATAAATATTTGTGGTGCTGCCCTGAGTTTGCTTAGCAGGATGTGCATGCTTCCTTCTTGAGCTGCAACACATGGGAACGTTCTACCTGTTTGCATGATTCAAGATGTTGCCTAAAGGAGCTCTGTTCAAAGAAATTATCTCTCCTAAGGGAGGTATATGTGAGCAAAGGTTTTACAGATGGGGGGCAAGCTATGCTGAGAGAAACTGTTCTTTGAAAATATGTCTTTGAAGTATATATAGGACCAGGAGGAAAAGAACAAGTAGGCATAGATGGGAAGTAGAAACAAAAATCTAAAGAAAGGAAAATGTTCCAAATGTATCTATTTTGCACGACTTGAGCAAAATTGAATATGCTAACATTATTGTAAGCAAATGTGGTACCCTGAAAATAGTCATCTTATACAAAAGCAGGCATTTGTTCTCATGAAAGAATAATGAGCAGAGATAACATCCCCTCCCAGCAAGCCTGTCTGTTGTCTTTGACAAAGTGAGGGGCAGCATTTCTTTCTCCAATTGTAAGAAACCTACTGACAGTGTTTTACTTAAACTGTGTCAGGGCATGCTTTTGCAGTCACTTTGTGGGGTATCAGTCCACACTGTTGCCAAACAAGGTTGTTTGGTTCTCCCATCTTCCATAGCTGCTTGTTTCTGACACTTCCATGGGTGGCATAAGTATGGGTGCAACCAAACCTAAAGCCTAAGCAAAAGCTGAAAACTAACCAGGCCAGGAGCTGAAAAATGGGTAGTTCCTGCTGGAACAGCTCCGTGAGTGTCTTCTGACCACCTCTTGCATGCCAGTACCAGCCCAAAGCAGAGACTTTCCTTTCAATGCAAGGGACTACTGCACTTAGAGGCAACATAGATTCTCTCTAGTGACAAACTAGATATCAACTGATCTGCCAAGATATTAGGCAAAATATCACATTTACCCAAGGTCTTTCTTTGAAATAAATGTCAGGACAACCTGTGGAGAGAGGGGCAAGCTTCTTGCTGTCGGATTCACTGGGTAAAACTGAAACTATGAGTTTGTGGGACAGCAGAGGAAAACTAAGGCATCCCAAATGAGGTCTTAGGGATTCTGTGATCTTCCTCATGAGTCTGTTAAGCAGCTGATGAGAACCTTGCCTGTGACTCCTATTGCTGAATAACTGAGGAGAGGAAAAGGAAGAGAAGGGGGGCGGACGGCATTTGGTGTTTTGCGACACATGATTTTGAGGCAAGCATCTCTGCAATGATGCTTTTTGTCTTGTTCTGCCAACTCCTTTACTGAAGTTGAACTACATTTATTGTCCTTGGCATTAATCTAATACAACTAACATTCTTAAGAAAGGTAAATATCTGACAGCCCGTGTAGTTAATTCATCCCCATGCTTTAAAGATTTGCAGTGTCCTTGTAACATATTGTCACGCAAGTAGTGGGTAGTGGAGTGCATTCTGTTACAATACAGAAAGTAGAGCCTTTTAAGTCTATTCCCTAAGCAGATGCACATTACAGTGTACAACTATGTTTTCTGAAAGTGGTTGGAATTGCACTGGGGTCTCAATTTTCCATTCACCGGGCCTGGAAAAAGCATAAGCATCTAAGTGACGGAAATTAGTACAAATTGATCTCATAAGTGTAATTTTTATTAAAATTCTTATCTGTCAGTGTGTGAGTGATCTTGATAAATTAGACTACCAAATTATTTTGTTCATGACAAGTTTGCTTTCATTGTGGGTGAAATATGCAAAATAATATCTAAATAAAGACTAAGTTAAGCTGTTAAATGCTGCTTCCAGGAGTAATCAGATGTTTTCTGGCTTGTGCTTTGATTTGAAGGCTGTCTGTCAGCCTTTCTCTTTATTCGTGGTAAATAAAACCTCTTCCCTGAAGGGATCAAGGTACAAGCACATAAGAACCATAATATTATGCCTACTGCAATCAGTGATTTTGTAGGGATCTTGTTAAAGTTCAAGTTCTTTCCCTGCAATAGAGCAGAAATACCAGTATATGCTGGAAATAAATCAGTCACTGTTAAAGGGGATCAAGAAAGCTTAAAATACAGGGAGGCTGCTCAAGGCAGGTGTCAGCACCCTTTGGGAGAGAAGGAGCTAAAGATAAAATGATGAATACCAAAGATTGTAGTTGGGTCTCTCCCTCAGCCTTTTCTCCAGCCAGCAGTTGTTTGTCCTGTGCTAGTTTGAATACCAGGGAGGTGACAGTCTGGGGAAGCACAGAGAAGTCACTCAATGAGTGGACCTCATTGAGTGACTACTGAGACTAACCAAGGGACCTGAGTGAGAAGCACATGGATTGAATAAACTCTTGTGCATCACACAAATGGATACTAGGGGAATTTACTCCACAGGACCCTTTCTAGGTCCATTGTCAATGGGACTGTGGGAACCTGAATATGCTGAAGAAACCAAACCTCCGTGAACATCCTTTTGGCAGGTGTGCTTCCACAGTGATGAATGTCAGGCAGTAGTCCAAGGGCGGCAGGTAGAGTGCTGCCCACGCTCATAAGCAACAAACTGCACTCCCAATTTTGTGAGCAGGGATGGAGCAAGGCTCTGAAGTGGTTAGCACTGTACCAACCCAGAAAGTTTTGATGGAAGTTGAAGTGGATCTAACTGAAAAGGTCCGTGCTCATTCGGGAGGAAGCAGCTTTTCATAACATGATTAATGATTTACGTGAAGATCGAATAGATGATGAAGTGGAGAAGACTAGCAAAGTCCATTGTAATAGTAATAAGAAGCTGTGGTGGGTTAGCCCTTGGCTCAGGG
>NW_010147778.1:0-7278 GCF_000699245.1 Pterocles gutturalis | reverse complement strand
TGGATGGCATCCCTTCCCTCCAGCATATTCACCACATCACTCAGCTTGGTGTCATCGGCAAACTCAATCCCACTGTCCATGTCTCCAACAAAGATGTTAAACAACCCTGGTCCCAGTACTGAGCCCAGATACTGACCCCTTGTTATTTTGAGTTTTTTTTTTTTTTACCAATACAGGAGACATCATTCACACCTTTTGTTACTTTTACTAATGTCTCAGCCTCAAGAGAGCATGTGAGGAGCAGATGACTGTGACCTGAACACAGCACAGGAGTTTTCACGTCAGACAATGTCTGTAGGTTCCCCCATCTAGCTGGACACAGCTTCTGTGGCAGTTGACAACCCGCAACCAACCTTCACTGCAGCACATGAGAGCCAGGCAGTCCTTTGTGGATTCCCTCATCGTTATCAGTACATCTGGTGTGAGGCACAAGTCATTTTACAAAAACATTCCTGTTTCCAAGTCAGATGCTTCCAAAAAAACCAACCAAACAAACAAACAAAAAAAACCAACCCCAGCTGTGTGAGCTTTAGTTATCATTTACTCCTGGTTTATGAGGGCTGAAGAGCTCCAACACAGATGGTGCATCATACCTGAAATAAGAAAATTAGCCTTCATCTCAAAATCCTTCCTCCCCATTCTCCTGTTGTTACCACTTATGATTTGTCAGCATGCAGAAAACCCAAGCAAGGCAAATATTTTACAAAAGACAAAAAAGCAAAATGAAAGCAGTTTTTGCATTGAGTTTAAACACACAAGAGATCATACCAGCTATCTTTTTCAGCTCAGAAGGACACAGAAGGCAATCAGGCTTCTAGAAGTCACACACAAAACCTTGATCTAGTGAGATACAAACACAAGCCTCCACTCTGGTAGGCAAGATATAGTGTTTCACATGAACAAACATGCTTTTGCCACAGAGCAGCTGATGCATGGACATCATCTGTCTTAAGCAAAAGCCCCAGATCTGCTCACTATTTTCAGTGGTGCATATTCACCCTTAAAAATTTGAAAAGGGGTCAGAAAAGGACGAAGTTCCTAGACTCAGTCCAGCATTTCAGGTGCTATTCCTGGATTATTTATAAGTGAGGGTTAGAGACCCAGAAGGAGCACAACCATTTTGCGTTTCTTTACAGAAAAACCTCATCACAACAGCAGCTCTGCAGGATTCAGCAGGTATTTTCAGTGGTCACAGCTGCATGCAGAGCTCACGTTGTTCCCACAAACTGTGTTCCTAGTCTTTGGAGTCAAAAGTCCCTTATATGATTTATAATCGTCTGTTTCCCTCAAGTGATAGTGTTAAAATAAGGATGCATTTCCCTGCTAACATTTTCATTGCCATGGACAACTTCAAAAGAGATATCAGTATGGCTTCAACTAAAATACAAAAAAATTTAAGAGTGAAAGAAAAAGCATCCCAAGCACATAAAAACAAACAGAGACAGGGAGATTGGGTTTCTTATTTGATTTAAAGATCAGTAGTACTTTTACAGGGTGAGTGAGATGAAAACCCTCAATAAAGGTGATGTCCTGTGGGCTGGAATATATCTTCCTAATACAGAGATTGATTTAACCAGCTGGACGTAAAGGAGAAAAAAAGGAAAAAGAGAGAAAAAGGGCAAAACCCCCAGGTTTTTTAACTGTTACATTTCATGGGTGCATTTGGTCCTGTTTTGCTTGATCCAGTATCTGCAGCAACCAGCAACTGTCCATGAGGAGCTGCTCAGTGCTTGTCTCACTTCACAGGAGGGCTGCAGCTGGAGTGACACTGCTGTGTCCTGTGGTGACGTTCAGGGCTGGGGAGGAAGGAATATTTTCCTTTAAGCTGTCCTGGAAAACTACAGCTTACTTTTTACCGATGTCCTTTTGCAGTGGTGTATGTTTCCACGGTGCTGGGTGAGCCATGAGGTCTGTCTGCAGAGGGAACCATCACCTCTGTGCTTCGCTGCCACCCTGCACTGCTCTGGGTCTGTTCTGGGCAGTCAGGACCCCACACAGGGGAAGGGATTGGGGTGACACTCACACCTGTCACAGGCTCTCCAAACGTAGGAGCTCTACGCTCTGGAGGAGTCAGAGCTGTTCTTGTTTCGCTCTTAGCTCTGATAACCCATGGGCTCAGGATTTGTTCCTTTAGGTGAAGAATAAGATACTAGTTACTCAAGGTTGGAAAAAAATCGGTGCTGAGGAGTGGGCTCGTTTTGCTAACACAGGCTCAGCTCCTGGAGTGACTCGGAGTGCAGGGCCTGATGGCCTGAGAGATCAGCTGAAACCATGACAGCAGCAGTCTTTTCCACTATTTTCTCCACACAGCAGGCTGCATGAACTCTGCTGATGGCTGAATCAGTGCAGCAGACAGATCCCAAGGGCGGTGATCCCAGAAGAAGGTCTGCAAATAGCTGAGCAATTTCATAGAATCACAGAATCATAGAATGGTTTGGGTTGGAAAAGGACCTTAAAGATCACCCAGCTGCAACCCCGCTGCCATGGGCAGGGACACCTCCCACCAGACCAGGTTGCTCAAAGCCTCATCCAGCCTGGGCTTGACCACCTGCAGGGATGGGGCATCCACAGCTTCCCTGGGCAACCTGGGCCACTGCCTCACCACCCTCACAGGAAAAAAAAAAAAAATTCATTTAATTATGAGAGTAAGATATGAAAGTAATTTCTCTTCCTTACTGTTGCTGATGCTTACACATATCAGCTTCTACAGAGAGGAAAGCCCATTTATTCATTCTCAAATCTTTTGTTTGCTTTAGGGACCTTCTAATTTAGAAAATTCCAACCCATTCAGGTTGGTGACAGAGAACCACGACATACATCCGACACAGCTGCTTTATTATAGTATATTGCTTTCCTGATTCAGATGGCAAGCAGACAAAGCACAGGGATAATACAGGCTGGTTGGATGATATAAAATATTACAGCTTCTAAGCCAATATCGTAAAGTAACAGAAAAAGTTTCCCTCTTTCCAGGGAAAAGGGAATGGTATGCCTCTGGCAACTGGTGTTTCCGGAAGGGGCTGAGGATTGCATGATAAAAATCCTAGAGCATGTGAACTAGAGAATCTCTTGTGTATTTGCATAAAGAAGCAATACAGAAAGATCAAAATGGTGGAGGAAGGAGGGGCAATAGGCTCTACTCCATTTTCATTTAAAACCAAAAGGAAAGGATGATCTGTAATAGCTTGAAATGACAAGTCATTGACAGCAGCAGGAAAGAAAACAACCAGATCCACTTTGTTTACACTGTATAGGTAACAACCATGTGAAACTCCAGCCTTCTGGATAAGGAAACCCACAAGCTTTCTACAGTAGAGGGAAATCAGCTATTGCAATGCGGAAGGTGGAAAAAGGTGGAGAAGATGCAGAATCATGGGCTCTTTCCTTAAGCTTCTTGAATCATATGTTCCCCTAAACCAAACGAGGGTAATGCATAGGACTGCAGTGGCAAATAAATTTCTTTTGATTCTGCTGGTTTCAGAAGAAGTGGTTCTAGCACTCCCTGGAGCCAAGTAAGTGCATTTGTTTTTTTCTATCTCCAAGTGAGTAAACTGCACGAGGGATGTACATTTATGTGACACTGCAGTAAGTGAAGCACAAGCTCTTAGGCACAGACACAATTTTGTAACCCCCTGGTCCTGATGCAAATTGATTCACATGTCACAGACTTTTTCCTTCTAAAAGAAGCTGCAAGAAACCCACCACTTTAAATAGAGAGATGGAAATATCTCTAACAGATATGGACAGCAGAAAGGAACTACTCCTCTTTCCCACCTGATATCTGCCCATTTGAAGCAGTAAATATTAAACACATCAGCACACTGAGGAACACTTCTGCAACTCAGACTAAAAATCCAGTCCTGGATTTATTTTATGTTATTTTTCTCTCAGAAGTTAGACACATGTAAATCTTTGTGAGAAGTAAAACGTTTCTACTGCGTAATTATAAATGTACACATCAAACTCCTTGAAGCATCAAGATGCTAGATTCTGTGATGGGCTTTTGTTGTAAAGAAGTTCCCATTTGGTTACAGTGGTACGATTAGTCTGTACCTATCCATTTTTTGCCCTTTACTCCTGCTGTTTAAAAAAAGGAGAAGGAGAAGGAGAAGGAGAAGGAGAGGAGAGGAGAGGAGAGGAGAGGAGAGGAGAGGAGAGGAGAGGAAAGGAACAAAACCCCATTACAAATAATTAGTATTGCCCAAGAGACCTTACCCCATTTTATACCACAATAACTTCTGCTATTTTTTCAAACAGCAAGAAAATATTTCTGTCACTTGAACCAAAGGAATTAAGTTGAGGTGGTGAAGTTGTCTCTACCCAGCGCGGGAAGCTCAGTTCACTGTCTCACCTGCTTAATTAATAGTTTCATTGCTTTGGAGGCATTAGATGGCTAAAAAGGCTTAAAAGCTTTGTCCGAGGTTAGTGATGCCCTCTCCTTCAGCATCAGAGACAGGTTTTTCTCCACAAGTTTCTGAATGTAAAGTCAAACTTCTGAATGCAGCTAAATCTGGTGGGGACTGGTGAGCCATCTCAAGAGAAAAAATGACAGTGTTTTACCTACTGGTTAGTGTTGTCCCTTTGGTCAGCCACAGGAAAAAGAAAGGTAATCTGCTGACTGTTGTGCTCTCTTACTTCCCCCTTCCTGTTTAGAAGGCCAAATTGGAGCACTGGACACTGACCACTGCAATGTACCCCCAAAAACAGAGTGTTGTTTTTTCAGAGCTCCAGTCATACACTTTTTTAGGTAGCCAATGCTTCAAACATGTTGCTTCTTTTTGAGTCTATAGGATGGTTTGGCTGGCATTAGTGTATCCCAGATATTTGCTTTCCCATCATACCATGAAAGTAAGGGAAAGATCCCAGCAAGGTGTTGGCTCTATTTCAGACATTTGATGGTACTTTTTTGGGGACAGTGCTGGGGGTAAGGGAAGGAAGATGGAGACAGAGGAAGACTGGGCTTCTGGGCACATAGCTTTACTCCTAGCCTGACTGTCTGGAAATAGTTTCCCTAAAAGTATATTTTGTTTTAAACCAAATGAAACATGATGTGTGAACATGCTCTTCAAAAAGTTTTAAGGCACACATAACTTCAATCAGTGCAGAGCAGAAGTTTATTTCTACAATACTACCACAAAAGAATAGCAAAGAGAGCCAATCTCTTAAATGGCAAAATAAACAAGGCATCCTTCCAGCCAGAAATCATCACAGTCAATGCAGAAAGCAAGAGGGTATTCAGCTTCCTTCACTGACCTGAAATTGGATGAGGTTTCTGGAACACTAGAGTGTAACTACAGAATATATAGTTTTCACAATGTTTGTTTTCCTGTTTGCCTATAAGACCCCTGCTGAAGATGGGTTTTTTTTAGCAGAGGTAATGCTAACAGGAAGCTTTCTACAGAGAAGTAGAACATGGGGTGCTTCTTAAGATGGAATTTTTTTGTATATATTTAGTTGAGTATCTTCTCTGTCCAGCTGAGTCTGTGCTGGTTGTTCTCCACCTGTTGCCAAGGAGAATGCAGTTACTTTCCCGCACTGATTATCCACAAGGGAAAGTTAAGCTTGCAGAGCACAGGAGGGGCCATCTTCTTTCACACATAAGCAAAACCCACTAGTAAAGTGCCAGGGACTGGACTCTCCACTAGTGGATGCACTACGCATTGAAGGCAAGATGTTCTTTGCTGCTGCAAGCCACATCACCATCACGTTCATTCTTTCCTGCAAACATCCCCAGTACAAAAAAAACCTGCAGAGCTGTTTGTGTGATTAACAGCTCAGACTGAATAGGATGTCAGTGTTTTGGAGAAAACTTGGCAATACAAAATTCCACGCATTTAGTAGAAACTTATTTTATTAAAAGCTTTAAAAAAAAAAAAAAAAGCAACAGGAGCAAGGAAGAATCAGAACAGGCATCAGCCCATAGTCTTGGGCATTCATTTTGTGAGATACAGGTTCATACACATAAGCTAAGTATGCTGTGAAAAACCTAGCAACTGGACTAGCAGCCGTGTCAAAGGCCATACTTAGATTTTCACAATATGTTAGATTTTTGCTGCAGCCCATTGCCAGCTGGCAATATTTTTTTTTTCCTATCCCAAACAGATCTTTTTATGATAAAGAAACAGTTTTCTCCCTAGCCCTGGTGCAAATCATGAAGTTTTTATTCTGGCATCTTTTATTTCTTCCTCTATGGCAAGCCGTTTAAGATATGAAATTCCTTTCAAGGGCATGACCAGCTAGAGGAATTCCAGACAGAGGAGAAAAAATACAGTGGAAGAAAAAGAATATCCCAGTTTAGGGAAAGGGGGAACACAACAATATACAGTCACAAAGCAAATGCAGTAGTTTCTACACAAAACTACTTGCTATTCCTCCTTCCCCCCCAAAAAATGTCTGTAGCAGTCCATAGAGAAAGTCCTGAGCAGTGATCAGGGGTTTTTTCCATCACTCCCTGGACAAGCAAAGCCAGCTGACAAACCACCCATTGAGTCACTATCTTTCCACCAATGTTTTTCTTTCCATACCCAACACATATGCTGTGGCGTGGCAAGCCTGGCTGAGACTCCAGCAACTTATCAGCCCTTCCAAGGCTGAGATGGAGTTTATCTTTGTGACAACATTGAGAAATAGATAGCTACTGGGGCTTGTTTTGGCTAGGGGAATGAATCCTGCTACTGTCCTGCTTCCTTGCTTAAAAGAAAAACCTATATTTCATCTAATTTGGAGCATATATCAGGTTGTATATGAGAGATATGCAGGTTGCTTATATGCACATTTGTGCCTTTTAATACCTGATTGCCAGCTCAGTGGGAATATTCTCTGGAAGGTATAAGTCATTAACCTCTTGTTCTTCCTCTCCAGGGGAGAAGAAACACAATGGCCAGAAACCCAGCAAGACTTGTGAGATGACAAAAACATTAGAACAGGGATCAAAAAATGGCAAATAACCCAAACATTAGAGTGAGAAAAGTCTGCCTCTCATCTTCAGAGAAGAAGAAAAGCATCAAATCCTCGGTGTTCACAGGCCCAGAGAAACAGGGTACACAACAGAAATACAGCTAGTGCTGTAACATGCATCAGCCTATTTCAAAGGCAGAATTTCTCATATTTTAGAGGTCATTTATTTGTACTTGTAATGGAAATTACTACATCTAGCACTATTTGTTACTTGCACTTCAGTGACTTGAGAAAATTTTAATCTGTACTCACAGGTGAACTTCGCCTATTATCTTAGGATTCAAAAACACTATTTCACAGAATCACAGATTCACAGAATGT
>NW_010147777.1:0-783 GCF_000699245.1 Pterocles gutturalis | reverse complement strand
CCTCCCTCGACCTGCTGGCCACGCTTCTGCAGCCCAGGATCTGGTTGGGCTTCTGGACTGCAAGTGCACACTGCTGGCTTATGTTCAGTTTTTCATCTATCGACACCCCCAAATCCTTCTCCTCAGGACTGCACTCAAGCCATTCTCCGCCCAGCCTGTATTTGTGCTTGGGATTGCCTCTACCCATGTGCAGAACCTGGCACTTGGCTTTGTTGAACTTCATGAGGTTGGCATTGGCCCACCTCTCAAGACTGTCCAGGTCCCTCTGGATGGCATCCCTTCCCTCTATTGCATCGACTGCACCACACAGCTTGGTGTCGTCCACAAACTTGCTGAGGGTGCACTCGATCCCGCTGTTCCACTATGTGATAAAAGCTCTTCTGCTTGCTCCCTACAAAGGCAGAGAGACCATGGTGGTGGTGGCATCGGTGGTGCTGAGGGACACTGTAATAATACCCTGTTCCAGCTGCACCCAGGCCCATCACAGGAGCCATCAGCCCCTCAAAGGCCCATCTGCACCAGCCCAGGGTAGCAGAGAGGCCCAGGGGTGGGTGGGAACCCAAACTGGGGACTGAGGAAGGGACTTGCCCAGTCCTCTCCCAGAGCTGTCCCAGGAGATCCTCAGCTCCATGATCTAGGTGTGAAACCATCAAGATTAGTCAACAGCTCAGTGACAGAACAGACTGTGCTCGGCTGCTGGAGGGACCCACATGGTACGTACCTATAGCTAGGTATCTATGTCAGCAGACATATCTATATGCATTTATATATCTTTGTATAACT
>NW_010147776.1:0-8018 GCF_000699245.1 Pterocles gutturalis | reverse complement strand
ATATATATATATATATAAAAAGAGCAGTGTAGTGTCTCATTTCCTGGCTTTGAGCTTTAAGACCAAGGTGAGCAAGTGATTTCATTCATTTCCTAATTTAGTTAAGTTGCAAAACCTGGGTTCAATTTAAACACAGAAGGTATGGCTGCATCCGCAAATGAAATGGTTTCCCCTAGACAATAAGGGAAAAGTACAGCTCAAATCATGCCGTAAGGAGAGAGTTAGGGATTTGTGTTGCTTGCTGACTTGTTTTTTTTAAAACCTATCAGAAAAGTTAATTGTCTAGAATAGTCATCTTGCTGCTTTCCCATGGGCATGGAGGGAGGATAGCAGTATAGACCAAAGGGGAATGTGGCTTTACCCTAGTGAAAAACAGCATTAGTTTTGGACAGTGCTCTGAATCCCTCAAAATATTCATGAACAGGAACATTCACTCAAATGGAAATAAATAAAAGTTTATTGAAATATGAAACTGCAAATAGAAATGGCTGGTTGAGACCCTTTGCAGCAATTATGGAGGAGACATTCATTGCCTAGCTTTTATATGCAACTAAAAAGATGCTTTAATGTAATTTTTATAATTTATTTACTCAGGGAAATCCCAGCTTAGATGCAGCATCTGTTTTCTTTTTCCTTCTCTCTGCAAACTCCAGTGCAGAAGACTCGTTTCTTACTCAGTTTCCGGCTATGAGTGAGCAGAAAGCCAGACGATGTTCCTAAGGTGATGGTGGCAGCCAGAATCACCAACCAACCTACAAGATCCCCATTGCCAAGGTCACTTTAATGCCATCTCTTCATATCATCTCGTGTTTAGAGTTGTCAAACCTGGGAACCCCTTGGGAAGGGGATGGTGTGCAGTGGCTGTGTTTAAGGAAGGCAGGATATGGAGGGGTACTAGTGGGGTCAAGATCTTCTGGAGATGCAGGAGGGAAAAAAAAAAATGTAGCCTGACAGGACAAGATTAGGAATTAAGGGGGTCACCTTTTGCCAAGTGTTGGGCAGAGATCGCATCTGTCTGGGCGAGATTACAGCTTGAACAGGCAGAAAGGAGCAAAAGGAAACAAAGGCAGGGGAAAATGCTAAAGGCTGGTGCAGGATGATGCACATCACTGGCAGAGCTTGAAAAGTGGCAGAGAAATCCCAATGCAGCAGCAACTGCAGCTTCCACAGGATATCTCACGGTGAGGGGCTGTTACAGCCATGTATTGCCTGGGGACCAGACACCAAAAATCCATCTTCAGAGCATGGCCAGTGGGGAATGCTGGCTCCTGCTCTCATGCACTAGTGCCAGAGATTCGGGTTGATAAAAAAGGAGTTGATGGTGATACACGTCCTCTTTCATCAGGACTGCTGCTTGGGGAGGTGTTAGAGAAGTAAGAGATGCAACATCAGGGTTCTCCAGGTTTGAGCCCAGCTGCACTGCACAGATAGTTTAAAAAAAAAATATATATATAGGTGCCTACCATGTACCTTCATCTTATTAGACTGAGCCAAGTCAAGCTGACTTCTCAGGACAGTTAATTTCATAATTCCCTTATTTCATGGGTAAATTTCATGCATAGAAAAGCAAAGAATTAGTGTTACGAGTGTGCTTTGCGGGTATAAGGCCAAATGAGATCTGGATGGAACACACCTTCTTCCATCAAAAATGTCAAGTTAGTTTTACATTTTTAAGGGGAAAAAAAACTTCATCGCTTCATCCTGGAAGGTCAAATATTTTATTAAAAAGTCAGGAAAATAAATTATTGGAAAAAGAATGTTTTTATCTTTCTACTTCAAGAAAAGTTTAATAACTTTTTAGCCACACTCTTCTCCTGTCCCTCTGAGTCACCTGTTCAGGGACTAGAGTCCGTGTGTCCCCAGGCCCACTGCCTGCAGAAGGGCCATCCCTCCAAAGGGGTCTGGGCTTGCTGCTTGCTTAGTAAGTCAGTCCCAACACATGTACCCAAGGTGGATTTGCAGATCTTTAGGAAGAGTGAACATTGCAAAGATTAAGGTAGAGATAGCTGCAAGCTCTTCTCCTTGGTGTCGGAATCCTGCTCCCATACCCCTCACCTCCACCTGCACCCTTTTTATGTTTGTGGCAATCGTGGTGTGAGATGGACGCTGAGCTGCAAAAAAAAATCCAGCTAAACGCATTCAGTGAAGATTTCAAACAAGCAGCTTTTCAAAGCCGATAATATTTCAGGGGCCATTAATCACACGCACGGCTCACTGCTACGGCAGGTGACTGCAGGTTAATAAAAAGGGGCTTGAAATCAAACCCAAAAGTGAGGTGTGATGAGCAGCAAACTCTCTCTCTCTTTCTCCCCCTCAGAAGGCAGGAGCTGAGCAGTCCTGCTGGGGCAGAGCAGGGAGCTTTGTCCCTCCAAGTGTGTGCCCTTCTGACCACCAAAGCATCCAACCTCCATCCACTCCCGCCCGGCCGGATGGGGCTGACCCTGTGCTCTCAGCACCCTTCACTCATCTCTCTGCTCTCAAACCTCTTGGCATCAAAAGGAGACCTCTCCCCAGCACTGAGCCTTCCTCTTCTAGTTTTGTAGGCATTTCCCATGGCCAGGGCTCTGTTTGATGTTTCCCTGCCTTACCATGGTCGTATCTCTCCATCCAGAAGACCTTCCAGTGCTCACAATCCTCAAGCCCCACAGCCTGCACCCAGCATGGGGATGTCCCCTTGTCCCTGCCTCCTCCTGCAGCCACAATCCTGCCCTTCTCCCAGCTGCTGCATCTTTGCACAGTTCTGCCATTTCAAGCAGCTCTGTCCTGTTTCACATTCGTACAAGAAGAGTTCATAGAATCCCAGAATGGTTTGGGTTGGAAGGGACCTTAAAGCTCATCCAGTGCCACCCCCTGCCATGGGCAGGGACACCTCCCACCAGCCCAGGGTTCCATTACACCTGGGGAAGGTCAGCGATGGACCGTGGGGAGCACGACCCACGCAGGAACCATCCCGGTCCCTCGGCCGATGCTGCCTGGCTGGGCAGCCTGCAGAGAGATGACAAATGGGGACAGGGGAGGTGACGCCGTGCATGTGTCAGCTCACATTTGTTTCATTGGGAACTGAGAAAGAGAGGAATGGAGAGGAAGAGAAAAAATACACAGTGGGGAAAAAAAGAAACTAGATAATAAAAAAAATAAGTGCAAGTGACTGAGAGAGCACATGCGGGAGAGCTGGCACTTTGGAACAGCACGGGCTCTAATCTCGTTACTGACTTCAGTTTGGGAGGCTGATATACCCCTGAGGACAGGTTGACATTTTGATGCTCCTAGTTAGGGAAAACATGAACTGGGAGAAGCTGCATTAACAAGCAAATAAATTTCTGGTCGGCTGGCACCCAAATGAATCTCGCTGTTTGTCAGCAGCGCTTTTGCAGTGATATATGAACAGGGTGAGCTCCCAGCCACGCATCCCACAGCAAAGCATCCCTCCCCTCTCCCCCTCGGAGCTGGAGCTTGGTGGCAAGGGAGAGGGAAGGTCAGGGGATTTCCAGTGCTCCCACCATGCCAGAGAATGGGGCTGAATAAAACCATTCCCAGGTGAAAACTCAGGCCGGAGACAGGGTATTCTGCAAAGTGCCCCGCTGCTGACCCAGCACCCCAGCCAGCCTGAGTGTTGTCATCACTGAAATGAGCCATCTCTGATTTATAGCAAAAGCCAAAATGCCTGTGATTGCAAGCAGATTCACAGGGGAATAAAAATAAAAATCTCCCAGCATCAGAACAAGGCTGATACTTGGAGGAGCATCCCAGGAGGCAGCATCAGGGGCTCTTGACAGACCTTGGGAGGGTCACTTGGACCCATCCTGCCCTCAGTTTTCAGGCTCATACACCCCATGGGGGCTGAGAGGGGTTTGGGTGCTGTGGGATCCCTCAGGGATTGCAGTAAGAGAAGCTTGGAAAGGGAGCACAGCATCAGTTTGTAAAGCCCTGTTTTTCTGCTGGGGTGGGCAGCTCTCTCCTGAAAAATAAAACTTCAGATGGTCTCATATCTTTACACTGCAGATAGGGGGGAAAAAAAATCCAAAAAACCCACCAAAAATCTGTGAAACCTGGACTTTTTCTACTCCCCCTCCAGCAAAAGAAACCTTTTGCTCAGAAATCTTCCTCCAAGACACCTTGTGCAGAACAAGGGTGTCAATCACAGGGTTTTGTCTTGCTCTTTTAGCATCCAGATCAAAACTCACCGAAGACAAAACTCTTTTCACAGACATCTGTGCATTTTTCGGGTTTTTTTTTCATTGCACTTTTATTTTCCATTTAGGAATATGATTGAATTAAACCTTCCATCCCCTCCACAAGGGAGAAAGAGAGGAACAGTGAGTACTGAACTGTCTCCTGCATGCCTCAGGGAGAGAGAGCCTGGCAGCAATTTAGCACTATCCATTAGTACAGAGAAAAGCAACTACGGGCTCTGATTCACTTCCCACGTGCATTGATGCTAATCGTGTGTAACTCCACAGCCGCAACGGCAGCCCCGTGGGCTGAGGGGAGAGTCAGGCCACTCCATCCTTTCTACCTTCGCAGGCATCGCTAAATAGCCTCTGTTTTCCAACCAAGCTGAAGAGGGAATTTATAGAAATAATAATAATGATTAATCATGATTTGCACTTCTCGAGCATTTTTCTTCTCGAAAACTCAAAGCTCTTTCGAAACTGAAATTAATTATGCTCCATAAGCCCCCTCTTGAGGTAGGTCAAGGACATTTAGGGGCCATTTCCACCTCCCACGGCAGCAAAGGGAACTGCCTGTCTCTCCAGCGCAGGCTGAGACGAAGGACATCCAGCACCAAACAGAGAGCGCGAGGAGCTCTGGGGAACAGCAAAGCATCACCAGCTGAGGCTGAGATGACCCTGAGATTCCCAAACTTATTCCAGCAAAAGCAGCCTTGGACTATAGTTGGAATTGAATCATTTCTCTTGTGAGAGATGCATAAAGTAATAATATTAATAATAATACTATTTATTTGTTTCCAGGGGGGAATATAATGGGACCTCTTTAATTTTCTTGTAACACTTAGGGGAGAGCTATCCATGTTACTCATCCAGTGTACTGGTGATAAAGAGGGACAGGCTGGGCTGTGAAAGATTGTGATTCATTTCCCCTCCTCTTCTAATTAAGATCAAGGATTTGAAGCAGGTTCTCTTAGGTGCCAGGTGAACATCTCCCTCCAGAGCTTCTCAGCCATTCTGCTCCCTCTTCCTCTCTTCTCCTTTAACAGAAATTTGACCTTAGACATGAGAAACCTTTTCCAATAAAAAGTCATCAAATCAGGCAGAGTTCCCCCCCGAGCTCTGGACCTCAGAGCCTGCATTTCTCACCAGCACAGAACCACCGAGCCTTTCCCAGCCATTCCTCCTAATCCAGCCCCACGTTACTTATCCTGGAGGAGCTGAAACTACACTACAAGATAGTAACTTATTTCATGAGTGCTCAATTAATTTGCAGGCAGCCTAAAAACAGCAAAAACCTCAAATTTCACTGCTCCTGTTGGCTGTAAAGGAACTTAAGAAAAGCACAGCAATATGAAACCAAGGCACGCAAGCTAAAAAAGTTACCAGCAGGCTGAGTCACTGCGGGAAGTCTTCTTTGTGCTGGAGAAGCTCAGCAAACCCCAGCCTCTCTCCTCAGCCCAGATTTTATCTCCTCCCTCCTCATCCTGCCTCCTCATTTGCAGCTTGCAACAACTGAATCCTTGGCAGATTTATTCAGTCTGAGTTCGTTTTCCCTCCTCGCTGGAAGCTCAGGGAATGGGCGAAGTGCTCAGTTCCAGGTTTCTCAGTATCAAAGCCCTGGTGAGTTCAGCTGGGTCACTGTCTTTCTGAGCATGAGAAGTACAGGAGAGAGAGCAGAGAAATGAGGAGAGAGGAGGGAGCTGCAGTCCCAGGGAAGTCCCCACGCAGCCGGTGGGGTTGCTGCTGGTGACAGCACCGAGGTCCCCTTGAGCCCTCCCCAGGGAACCAGCTGGCAGCAACTGCCTCCCTATGAACTAAAGGTGTTGTGAGGTAAAAAGCAGAGCATTTAGTGAAAAAAGAAATCTTTCCTTCTCAGGCATCTCGAGGCACTTGCAGGGATACCCCCCAGAATGACAAACATGTGATAAAGCTCCCCTTGGCAGCCTCACCACCAGCTCAGCACACCCACTTAGCCAAGGAGCTGGGGTTTAAATGGGTAAATAAAGAAATGAGCTTGCTGAGCCTGCACAACCCCAGCACAGAGAAGCATGCACCAAACCTACATCACAGGGCAGGGAGCACTCCCACCGGGGTGGCATGGATGTGCAGAACCAAAGCCCAAAACACCTGCCCAAGTAGGAGCACACTGGTGTACAGGTGTGTAGCAGAGATAAATTATCTAATGCACACAAACACACGTGCATGCACGCCCTCACCCCACAAGCACACACTGATTGTGAGAGCTGAGGTTTCCATGTGTCCTGGGGAAGGGGAGAGCGAGAGGTCTGATAGAGCCAGAGACGGCTGCTGGGGCAGAGAAAGAGAGTTGCTCACCCTGGGCAGCTGCATTTGCATCCTGCAGGGAGTTGTTATTGCTGGCCTCAGGAACAAGAAACTTCCTCGATAAAATTAAGTTTATGGGTATTAGGGGCCAGGCTTTCATTTGGTTAATTTTCAAGGTCCTTCATATCTCTTGCCAGCAGCACCAGTGCCTCAAGACTCCTTCAAAGAGCTGCTCCTTGGGAAGGCGCAGGCAGCCCCTCTCCAGCCTTATCGGCATGTCTCAGACCAAGTTATTTGCCTAATGGCATCGCTGTTTCTGCCCTGACACACACCGTGTACCTGGAGGAGCGAGGGCTCCCCAAACTCCTTGTTTGACACAGCATCTCTGCAGTCCTCTTGCACTCCTTTCTGCCTCCCACCTCTCCACCTCAGCCAGGATTGCTGTCCTCTAGGGAAGGGCTGAAGTGAATGAACCCACAGAACAACCGACCAGCAGGATATCCCACAGACACTACATCTGTTAAATCGTAATTGAGCAGCTGAAAAAACCTACAAATTCATCTATAAATACATACATGTTTATATGCAGATATTTAAGTATAAATATAGCTCAATTTATAATCAATATTATAAATTACAATGCATCCTGACCTGAAGATTACATATGCGTGCTGCTCTGAGCACAGCTGGGTCAAAAGTTGCTCCACAGAAGATTTTTCAGGCAGTGGATGCTATTCAATGAATGCAAAGTGGCTTGCAGGAGTATGACAATTCCACTTACATTTTATTGCTTTAAAAAAAAAGAATTCAAGTGATATAGTTCTACTTTGCCATTTATTTTGACTTTCTGTTTTGGACTTTTACCACAATATCACTTGTAAAACACTCTAAAAGTCAAGGTGGAAGTGTCAGAGTGAGCTTGTCTACTGCAAAATCCAGAACATGATAATAATTCTAAATGCAAATATTTCTCTCCAGATTCTTCTATTTTTACAGAGAAAAAATAACAGTTTTATTCTACTTTGGAAAGAATTAAGCCCTGGGAATTTCACAGGACATAAAATCTGAGTTCTGATCTATTCTACTTGCTAACTCCCTGCACAGTGACGCAAACTTACCCTACGCATCTCAGACCACCAGCCCCAAGCGCCATCCCCATCTATTCCCAGGAATATTCTACTCCACGCAGAGCCAGTGCTGGGAGCAAAACACTGAGACTTCTGCCAAAATGCACCCAAGCCTGTATTTCATCCAAAAATTTAATTTCTATATTTAGTTGTAGTGCAATTCCTACTGCAGCGGTTCTGGCAAAGTCCCTGCAGATTTTCTGAAGTTGAAAATTGAACAGTGTTTTAAAAGCACCACAAAATGAAAAAAGACGAACATGCTGCATCCCCTCAGGGTTAAGGTTGGGGGGGTGAAATAAGGGGGAGTATACGGGAACTTAACGTTCGTTTCCGAAGTTTTTTTGTGTTTTTAGAAGCAGAATGCTTTCTCAATGGAGCAGTGATGCTTTTCTAGAATCCAGCTCGATTTAGCCGCAATAATCCCCAACAGCTTTTG
>NW_010147775.1:0-16353 GCF_000699245.1 Pterocles gutturalis | reverse complement strand
CCGGGGCTGGCCCCAGGCAGCGGGGACCACGGCTGGCTCCTGCCCCTCGTCCCCAGGGGCAGCTGCGTTGTAGAGCCTCGCTGCCAGAAGGCAACTGCCATCCTCTCTGTTAACGGAGAGGCTTGGGCTCCTCAGGGACAAGCTGGGAGCTTGAAAGAAGCTTTTTAAGGCTAGACTGTGCGTTGGCTGCAAGGTTGTGGCATCTCGGGTAAAGAGGAGGGTATCTTTTGCTCTGGCATTTAGCCATCCTTCTGCTGCCTGTCTCAAGGTCTATTGTATTTCCTATGTGAACAGGTTTCCATGATCCTGGGGTTGTGCCAGCCAGGTGGTCAACAGCCACTGCTTATAGACTTGGCAACCTCTTCTGCACCCTATTTTCCTCCTACGCACATGGGGAGCGAAGGTATTCTCATCCTGTAGTCCCGGGTGGGATATGTGTTCAGTGTAGGTAGAACAAAATTGTTGTGCCTTTTCAGTAATATTTTTTGCAGTTGTTTTTCTGCTGTGTTTGATTTTTATCTGGCTATGTGCTATTTAGGTTAGTACATTAATCACTTTTCGTTATGTTCCACTTTAGGTGTGTTTCTATAAAAGGAAATTCACAGTTACAGTCAAAGATGAAAAAGATAATAATACTAATAAAGGTTTTGTTTTCTTTAGGTACAAGCAGCTCCTCAACAAGTGGCTGAAGACAAATTTGTATTTGATTTACCGGACTATGAAAACATCAACCATGTAGTGGTCTTCATGCTGGGAACTATACCATTTCCAGACGGAATGGGAGGATCTGTCTATTTTTGTTATCCGGACCAGAGTGGGATGGCAGTGTGGCAGCTGCTGGGGTTTGTCACTAATGAGAAGCCAAGTGCCATCTTCAAAATTTCTGGTCTGAAATCTGGTAAGACTGGTAAAACATAGCAGTCAGTGAAACAGATGTGTTCCTGCATGCATAGGAGGATAAATGTTTGAAGGTGGTTTTGAACAAAAAGCTACATCAAAAGGCAGCCCACCATTTGTTTTCAGGTAGTCTCTAACAAATGTGGTACTAGAAGCACTCTGACAGCTTTATGACACCTGCGTGTTAATGTTCCTAGCAAAATTTCTCACTTGTCTTCTCTTGTATGTGGTGTTGATCTGGAAATTCCTTTGAGCAGGCTTGACATGCATTCCAGAGCTTCTGCATAGAGAATCTGAGGAAGAATGACCCTGTAACTTCTGTTGCATGGTTTTTAGGCATTTGTCTAGACATGTCTGCAACATTTTCTTTCAGCTTCCACTGTTATGCGGTTATATTCCGTGTAGCACAGAGACAGGTTCTGTAATGAGTAAAGTCTGACGCAGTGATTTCAGACAGCTGCTTCCCACTCAGATGCGGTCGCACTATATAATTGTCCAGTAGAGGGTATCATCACTGGAAAGCAGCTTTCCAAATGTTTTCGTATTTTTGATATAGAACCGAGTCAGACCAGTCTGACTCCTGTGGGAGTCAGAGAATGCTGGTGCCACCTGAAGTAGGTGTGGGTGTTTCTTCTTAAATATATGGGGGTTTTGCCATGCATATTATAAAAATCATGAAGCACCCCAGTGGTACGCCTTTGTCAAGGGACGGATATGTCAGTCAAGCAGCTTCAAGTGTTATGGTGATAAAATAATACACATCTTTTATAGGCTTCAGTGTAGTCTACAGCCTTAACTTGAATCCCTGTTTAGATAGGCATTGAGGTTGCTGTGATAAAATGTATTAATTCATAATGTGAGGTGCTTTCTTTCGAATCAGTCCTGGATGGTAGTGTGAGATAAGGGCTCTCAAGGTGCAGAGCAAAATGAATTCTGATCATATATGTTCCTCAAAAATTTGGTCTTTTTCAGAAGGGCTAACAACCACGGGAGGGGTTTTGGGACCGGGTTTTTGTATATTCCAAAGCTGTAGTGTTAGTGAAACAGTAAAGTGTATCACTGGTTCTTTTGCCGGATTTTGCAGTATGTTTCTCATGCCTGGAAGACTTCCTGTATTATATATTCTTTCAGATAGATTCGTAGGAGAACACATTTTCAGATGCTTTTTGCATGATTAGCCATGATTCCCAAGTAAGGGCTGCTCTCGAGGAAGAACTCTGTGACATGATTTAATGCATTTGCAATGCCGTGAGGCAGCGCTGTGCTTGATCTGAACAACAGAGAGCTCCGCTGTTCCTATTGTTATCTACAGCTTACCTCCGACTGTAGAGTCAGTATAATCCACACAGCCTTAGCTTCCAGGGCCATAAACAACTGTATGATGGAGAAGACTGTGAGGCTGTAGAAAGGGGAGACCAGAGCTGGAATCATTGAGAGACATTACTGACTGTTGAAAACTGCATTTTGGGTTTGACTACCTCAGGCAATTTTTTTTTGAGCAGGCTGTTGATAGACCATATGCATCTGTGAAATGGTTGAGGAGGAGGACAAATGTCAATGGCACATCCTTCAACAAATGTTGGGGTGCTCAGATGTCTCCTGATTCAGAGTAGTAGGTAGCAGTGCTGTTTCACAAAGTTGGAACTAGAATCTTATCCCCTGCCTAAGAAGTATTAGGCGATTATGTTCGTAGCTTGGCTTTTGAGGCTTCATTCATGTAAAATAGCAGTTTAAAGCTGAATGACTCCGTTGTCAAGGTGTTTTCAGCATTATCACTTTTTCCGGGAGCATTGGGGGCGTCAGGCAAAGTTGTAGGCAAGGCTCATGAGAAACACAGAGGTTGCACAGATATTTCTAACTTGCTGAGTGCAGGCTAATGTGAGAATGCTGAAGGCTAATTTGGAAAATTAATAGCAAAACAAAGTTGATGTGGGTATTGCAAAACGTAGTGTAATAAAGAGACTGCCTGTCACTTTTATGAGCTGGAACAGTGTGGAGAGCTTTTAGAAGTGTCTAGACTGTGTCAGCTTTTTTGTTAGGTTATGTTGGGAATATGTGCATTAAAAATTATGAGAGTACATGTAATTTTTGTAACATGGATGCCGTGTATTGTGACATCAGCTTGCTTCCTCAGGACATGATATAGTAGTATTAATAGCTATGCTACAGAGTGAAAATACTGTGGAGTACTGTGTTTGCTGGAACTTAATCCCATCTTGAGAGGAACAAATTTGCATCCCTAATTGTGAGCTCCCTGTGAAGCAGTGGTTGTAGCAGAGTTCTGCTGTGTGATTAAGAGGGACGGAGTGTTTCTTATGTGGACATGAGTGGCCAGCTGAGCTGGCATAGTGTTTTATTTCAGACTTTGGGAAAGGTTAAATGTATCATTTGTAAATCTTAAATTTAGTGTCTGAAATGCCCTGGAACTGTACGGGTTTTGTGATGTGTGTAACTTCCTGGTTTTGCATGTTGTTGTAAGGCCTGGTTGGGCTGTTAAATACAGTATCTGGGGATGTGGTATTAGATTTCTGAACTATGAGGGTCAGGTAAAATAGTGTTGCCCCAGGTTTTTTTGTTTGCCTCTCTCCTTCCTGTCCTGTGCTCGCTTGGGAAAGCCCCAGTGCAGGTGAACATTGCAGTGTTTGCAAGTGGGATACCCAAACATGAATTAAAGGGGAAATCACTTTTGTGGAATACATTCTTCAACGTGAAAGTCATTTGTGAAATAGAGCCTAAATTATAAATCTGGACACCTTTTCCTTGACTATAGGTGCTATTTAAACTCGGTTAACTTTCTTTGAATAAGAGATTTCCAGATTGGGTCTTGAAGGTGTCTCACAGGAATGTCATAGTACCCTCTAAAAAGATTCCTTCAGAGCTCTTCTGTAATCAGGAAAAGTTTGTTGAATTGTATTTCTTAATAGTCTTAATACAAACTTAGTATATCTAAAAGCAGGCTCTTCTGTTGTTGTTCTTGCCAACTTTTAACTATTCCTAAAAGCTGTGCTGTGAGGCTAGAAATGTAAGTGCTTGTGTGGTTTGGGGGGGTGTTTGGGTTTTGTTGTTGTTTTTTGACCCCTTGATTTAGCAAGTAAAATGTTGCATCTGCTGATACTGATTATAGGTCTAGGAGTCAAAAGCCTAAAGTGTCCAGCTTTATTACATGTTTATTTTTGAGGATTAATTATCATGTGAGATGGCAACTGGCTTTGCGGTAACCATTAAATCTGAATTATTTTTTTTCTCTTCAGATGTAATCTTCATGTTTGCTGGAAATAAGACTCAAATCAACTCCCTTCCCCCACCTCCGCCATCAAAAATTGTTAGTTAGAATTCATGCTAACAGCTGAATGATGTGTGTTTGTGAGGTTTGGGTGTTTTCTGGTCATTTCCCTACCCCGCAGTGGGATGACAGTCAATGTGTATTCTTTCATGCTCTTGCTCTTCCCACCTCTGGATTTTTCATTACAGGTGGAATGTTGTAACAGCCTGTGGTCAAGGCAGAACAGAATATTTCTGCCTTTAACAAAGCTGAGTGGCTTCTTTAGTGCCCAGAGGAATAAAGTAGCAATAAATCTTTGTGAAAGAGGCTGAGTTGGTCTCCTAAAATTGTGCAATTTCTGCACTTGTGTAATAAACTGCAGCTGCAATCAAATGTTGCAGTAAGATCCCTTGGTGCATGTTGGAGCTGCACTAATAGTCCTGTATTGCACTGTAATCATTCATTAAGGTCACTGGCATTCCTAATGGCATCGCTGTGAGCTTTATCACTCAGCACAGGGAATTTGTGTTCAGTTCTCACGGTGTGACTAAAGAGTTCAAGTGTTTTGCTTGGGCTCCTGATGCCCTTGCAGACCATGACTGCTCTTGGAAGGCAAGACATACATACATCCTGCTGGGTTTTGCCACAGGTGTTGTGTTTAGGTTGCCTTGGACAATGTTGTGGATAGAAGTTTTGCTGGCCTTCCTTCTCAAAGCGGGAAGTTACGCTGGAGGGAAGCAGTTTGGGCCCAGAGGATCACCCTTTAGAAGAATGCCATTGCTGGCCGTTGTCACTGTTGCTGCCATGTCTGTGCTTTTACATCTGGAGCAGAATAATGGTGGTAACACTTCAGTACATACAATTATATATTCTGCTCTGACTGCATGTTTTTTACTGTGATTCACATAAAGAAGGGGCTTAGAAATACTCCTTGCCTTGGAATTATAAGGTTTTTTATTTTTCAGCTGTGCCTGAAAGTGCAGTAGGAATAGATAACAAACCTTGAGCTGGGATTTTGTACCCTTACTGGAAGTATGTTGACAAGTGGGATAAAACTTACAGGATAGCCTTTTCCATTACAGACTTTTTCTCCTGTGCAGCATGCACTGATGTGTGTAATGCTCTGTTTTCCACTTAGAAATATACATTCTCATGTAATGTCCGCATTTGAGGCGGACCCATGGGTAAGGCTTTTGGTGTGGTTGGGCTGAAAGGGAATGAGGGCTAACCAGCTTGAATCAAGGATTCAATGAATGGACAGAAAGAGGTGGAAAAAATATTTTTCATATTGCAGTTGCTCTGCTATGATATAGTAAGTTGGAGAGTGTAGGGTCTGAATGTGAAAACCTGAGCTTGTATTTCAGTACCAATTAGCATACTGTTTTCTTTGTATTTGTAAAGTTTGGAATGTTTATTCCAAGAGTCCAGCGTTGAAAATGTGGAGTGTATTTCAGTGGGTGTAAGGATGGCAGGCAATGCTTTTCTCTCACCCTTTGAGGCAGGCATCTTCCCAGGAGCATGGTTCCATGGGAGTGCATGCAAAGTGACAGAACGGATATATTTTAGTATTTAGATCATGAGTGTCTTTCTAAAGTAGTGATATACTGTGATGGAGCCTGTTGCTTGAGGATGTTGTATTTTTATTGTAAATGTCAGCTTCTCAGGTGAAGATGTTAAAAGATGTAAAACTTGTACCAGCTTTATTGCTATTGGGTTTCTGAATGTGCATTCTGTATGGGTTCTGAGATCTTCAGTCTTTCAGCCTCAGTTTGACTTCTCAAACTTGTTCTGGTTTTGCTGTCTGGGTTTTTGACCGTGGAACTCGGGCAGATGGTGCTTTAGGTTTCTGATAGCCTTTCCTGCAGCTCAACATAGCATTGACTGGTCTGTAGGACAGCTCTTGGTTAGCTTTGCTTTCTTCTGCTAGTAAGAGCCCAGAGAGTGCTACTGAAACATGACTTCTGTGTAAGAATGTACTTCACTACTGAGTTCACTTAAACTTAGGTGGAGTATTAGTACTTGTTTACTAATAGCATTTTGGTCCCCCAGACCTTTTTCCTGTATTTTCCTTTACAGATGCTGACAGAGGAGTGCATGATTTAAGTGACTCTAGATGCCTGTCATTGTTTGCAGAGACCCTAGCTGAAGCTGGGACTGAAACTACTGGTTAATGCTCAGTTGAGAAAGGTCAGAAGTGATGGCAGAGGGCTGGGATGATGCCTGGATGAGTGGTATGCAATTTGGGGGTGTTTTTCTGCCCCATTCATTGTTTCCTTTGTGGCTCTTGCAGAGTCAGAGGCCCTTCTGTTCCGAGGCTATTCCTTTGACCTTTGCTGCTGTTGGTGGTTTTGAGGTGTTCAGATGAGACACGGGGCTGCCTGGCCCTCCACAGGGATAGATTTGAGTCAGAGTGATCTTCAAGTAACGTTCTCTATTTTCTCAGTGCACAAACAGGTTCACAAGCATCTGGTTTGAATCAACTGTACAACAGTGCTGCATATTTCCTGTTTATCTGCAGTTGTTACAATGTGGATTAAAGGATTGGTTCCTATAGAGAAAGGTTCTGCTGTCTTTTTATCACAGATTATATTTTCTGTTGAATCCATTTACTTCATAGCTTTAAAATTATTTTAAATCTTTTTCCTTTTTTTTTTTTTTTTCTTTTAGACATTTCCTTAAGATCTACTGTGTTTTTTAAATGTATCACACTGTTTCATCTCTTGTGCTTGTGCCTGTGCTTGGACTGTGTGATTTTTTTCTGTATTTCTGAGATGGCGAGATCTTTCTGGTGGGAGTTGAGGAATACCTTCTAGAGAAGGAAACATGACAATTTAAGTAACGCAGTCTTTACATGTGTGCCAAGTCTGACGTGTGCTCTTTGTGGTGCTTTCAGGGAAGGGAAGTCAACATCCTTTTGGTGCCATGAACCTCCCTCAGACACCAACAGTGGCCCAGATTGGAATCTCCGTGGAACTTCTGGAGAACCTGGCCCAACAGACTCCTGTTGCAAATGCTGCTGTGTCATCAGTAGATTCGTTCACAGAGGTAGCTTCGACATTCTGTTTTCAGAAATTCTCTGTGCTATGAAAGTCTTAAGAATTGAGCCTCTGAAGAACTAATTTAAAAAAAAAAAAGCTGCTATAGGATTGTAACCAACCTAGAAACTGTCAAATCATTTGGCTGGATGCTTTGATATTTTGAAATGACTTTTTCTTGCACTGGAAAACTACATCTCCTGTGAAGGATTGGATTTTGCATGCTTAGGGGCATCAGGCCAACAGACTTGTGTTGATGTCCCTCTCCTATAGAAATATTTATGAAACTTCCTTATAGGAGCAGCTATGACTAAATGCATGGAGGAGACAGTGGATCTTTGGTGATTTGTAGGTGCTGGAATTCCAGTGCATAGGCTTGCAGAGATGGTCAAGAATTACTCAAAAGTCAAGGCAGACTTGGGCATGGATACAGACAGATATCCAAGTGACCCATGACAAATCCTTTGGCTGTAGTCCTGCAGACCTACTGAATCATGCCCTCTCGCACAGAAAGATGTATTTTTTTAGTTCTTTCCCTGTGGTCCGGGCCTTGGGCTGCAACACTTGGCATTTTTACCCAGCCTGTCAGTTAGTTTGAACCTCTGGAAATCCTCAGCCGGCACTGGCAGCTAACTGGCCATCTAACAGCAGTTCAAGGCAAGCTAGATCTGCATGGCAGGTCGTGATTTCCCTAACACTGATGGCTCTGACATTATCTTTTAACATTGCAGAAGTTGGGGAGGCTTTTCTTGAAGCTTTTTTCCTGTTGTGTTTTAGACGACAATGCTATTACTTCATATATGAGATGTGTATCTGTTAAACTTTTGCACAAAAATTCAAATTGAAAAAAGAACTTAACTTAAAATATCTTTTTTATTTCAGTTCACTCAGAAGATGTTGGATAACTTCTATAACTTTGCTTCCTCATTTGCTGTTACTCAGGCACAGATGACACCAAATCCTTCTGAGGCTTTTATTCCTGCAAATGTAGTTCTGAAATGGTAATGGCAATGATCTCTAGTAACAAGTGTTCTTTTCTCTAGGCGTTAAACCAGCTGATTTCTAAGTACTGAACTACTGTCATGCTATTCAGTGAGATGATGCAAAAATGTTTAAGTGTGATTTATTGTTTATCTCAAGTACAGAGAGGTTCTATCAACTGTTTTTATTTTTTTATATATATATTTATATTTTTTATACTTGTCAGCATCTTCCTACCAATTTTTTGTTAGAAAAGTGCTATACAGCCCATGAATTTTTTCTGCTTCTAGAAATGTCACCCTTGACATATGCACAGTTGCTGATTATGCAAATGCTCTGGAGTCATGGGAAGACAGCCCACACTAACACTTGTCAGTTTGTGCTTATTTGTTACGCTTGGTCTCTTCCTGGACGTAGTTCCAGCAGAGTTCCATTGCTTAAGAATATGAGAGGGGTGGAGAAATATGTTTCTAGTTGACCCAGTTCTATCATCAAGACCCTTGAGCACAAATGAAAGTCGCTCTGAGAGTTGTTTTCCAAGGACTGGTTTAAGAAATCACAGTCTGTGGGGACAGCCTGTGTAGTTTGGAGATAAACTGTGAACTGCAGGCTATCCTTTAGGGTGTCTGAAATTCTTCCCTACAGTTTATCAGTTCAGCTCTCTTTAGCCTCTACAGTATTAACCTAAACCCTTTTTCAAACAGTATTTTTGGCTCTCTGAGTACAGTTTTATAATGAGTACAGATCTTGTGAATATGTAAGCAGTTTATGTAAGCAATATGTTCTCTTTGGGAGTGTAACTTGATGCAGATCTCTTCTATTTAGAAGGTGACTCTACACATTCCATGAATTGATGTGGGTGAGGTCTCTGATGGGAGAAATCAAAGGGAAGACAGGCTAAAGAAGCAGGGCAATGGCTGGTCATTGCTTGGATGATGCTGAATTTGCTTTCAGTTGTTGTTCAAAACAGCATTGTGAAGTGAGGCATAACTGTAACAAACTGAACACATTTGTGTACAGAAATCTGTTAAGTGTCATTACAGCCACAGCAAAATAACATTTTTTTGGCTCTGTTCACGTTTGTGAGTCATTATAGTGCGTTTAATTGTAGCTTCTAATATGTAGAGTATCTTGGGTCTCTGCAATGGGCTGGCTGCAATGGAAATTCAATAGTTTGTCTTAGAAATTAATTCATAAATAAGCCTTTCTCTAATTTGAGTGGTTTTAAAACCTTTTAGAGTTTCTTTTCTCATTTGAGTTGGGTTGTGAACTATGAGATGGAGGAGAACCTTTTTTTGTTTGTTTCATTGGCAGTACCTTTTGATACCTTATAGCTTGGCTTTGTGGGGATTTAAAGGGGGTTTTAGGCTTCTGTAGCTCAAAGCCTGTAGTTTTTTGGGTTTTTCATTTGTGTCATTTTATTTGCAACAGCTGCTGTTGGGTTTTTTTGTTGTTTTTTTTTTCTCCAGGTATGAGAACTTCCAGAGACGTCTGACACAGAACCCTCTCTTCTGGAAAACATAAGCTTAAATGTTGTCACTGGAAGTGCTTTCTAAGCAGCGCTATCTGAAAGATGCGGCAAGTAACTCCGCTGAAGAATTTGAGGGAAAAAGAAAACGATTAGTCTGAATAGACGAACTTGTAACTTTTGTATTACTCTTGAAAATTATTTAAAATTAAAATCCATTAAAACTACTTGCCTGTGTGTTTTTTTTTAATTGAAGTACTTTGCAACAAGAAATCAGTGTTGCATGTGTAGAAATATCTTTTTGAAACTGCATTTGAAGAGGAAGAAATTACAAGAGGAAAATGGCATCACTGTTTTATACTTGTGTGGTGTTTGGGGGTGTTTAGTTGTAAACAAAATAAATGTAGTTTTTCCTTCTTTACCTCATTCTGAAGGGTAATCAGTCAACGTGAGAATATCCTGATGGTTGTCCTGCAGGTACTTACATTTTTTTTCACTTTGTGGACAAACAATATTCCAGTCCCCAGCTCACATAAATGGTACAATAGTATTTCCCTGGTTTTGGTGTGAAGACACTACTGGGCTTCATGTCAGGGTACCTGTCTAAATTTTCCTGTATGAAAGTATAATGAAGAGAAATCTTTTTTCCCTGCTCCAAATCAAAGAGCTTTGAAAAGGCTGTTGCAGGCCAAGTCAGAGCTGTGGATTTGTACTTTGCAGCCCCGGACTGTTCAGTAAGATGAGAGCTGCTACATTCTGACTTGCTCCTCAAGGCCACTGCCAGGAAAACAAAAATTTCTGTTGGCTTCAGTGGCTGAAGAACGAAGCGAAGCCTTTAAAGATTATTTTATCAAGTAAAGTCAGCCTTAGGAACAACTGCTGTGAGAATGGGAACACACTCTTTTGAGGCCTTTGTAACTGCTCAATGACATTTCCTGGGTTCACACCTCAGCTGTAGAACAGATTCTTTCTCTCTTTGTGTAATAGCCGAGGACCCCACCAGCGAGACTCACAGGAAAGAAAGTGTGTGAGCTCAACCTGGGGGCCACAGGAGGAGAAAATAGACAGATGAGGCCCAGCAAAGCTGTGCAAGAACTGCTCGGGAAAAGTAAAATTAATTACATGCCAGGTAATTTACAAAGCTCCAAGTTGTTTCTCAGAAACTTGGTTTCCTGCTCAACCAAGGACTT
Source organism: Pterocles gutturalis (assembly GCF_000699245.1). Classification (NCBI taxonomy): domain Eukaryota; kingdom Metazoa; phylum Chordata; class Aves; order Pterocliformes; family Pteroclidae; genus Pterocles; species Pterocles gutturalis. Next base: position 5,520 of record NW_010147775.1, on the reverse strand, counting down.
AAAGAACATTTGCAGGCCCCGTCTTCTCTCCTGTAGTTGTAACAAACTGTTGTTTGTGGAGAAGCAGCAACGAGGGCATGTAGCGGTGAGGCCTGTCTCAAACTCTCTCTTCAGAAAGGGTGTTGGGATCATTCTGTGTGAGCTGCCAAATCCTGCTGCCGGGTTTAGCAGCTTTGTTATGCAGATGGCAGATGCCTCACATAGCTGCCGATGTCAGAAGTGGCATCAGAAGAAGAAACAGGGAGCAAATGGAAGCCAGAGTAAAAGCGTTGTTATGTTGTGGCACAGCACCAAAGGCTGCTGGTGGTCATTGCTGGGGTTCTCACGCTTCTAAGGAAGCATCTGCCTGGTGTGGAAGTAAAATAATTAACACTTCCTAGGCTTTTGCAAGGCCTCTCTAGTTCAGAAATAACATGTCAGCATGACCTAAGAGCCTTGCTGGGTCAGCTTGATTTAATTAACAAAGGAATGAATTATTTATAAAAAAGAAGTCCTGCCTAGAGCTTCCTTATCTGACTGTCTGGAGCATCCCCTATACGAAGGAGTCCAGAACTGCTTCTGTTCTGACCTGAGCAAAACTGCGCTCCATTGATCCCCAGATGCTGGTGGGATTGTTTTTTGGGCCTCAGGAAGCCAAACGAGCCCACAGGGTGGGATGGCTAAGGCTCTGTGGCACAAGCTTTGTGACTGCTCCTGCCCTGGCTCCAATCTTTAAGGCTGTAAATTAATATACATAATAATATGCATCTTGAATAATTCAGCAGTGTGCACCCACTGTGGGTTTGGCAGGTGTTGTCCCTGAACTTGGTGAGTGTGGTACACGCTTGAGACCATCTCTGTAAATCACTTTGCTTTCCTTTCCAACCTGCTGGGGCTGAGCTCACAGATCAGAAACTTGCAGAAGGAAGATCCCACTGCCCTTCGAATGGTATCAGAGAGGTGCCCTGCAACACCACTATGAATGTAAGAATTCAATTATTTCTATGGGCTGTTTATTTGAACTGCCAAGCTGTGCTTCTCAAGTGCTTTTTCTTTCGATCTCACCCAACTTTTGTTCATATGGCTTTGTCCTAAAAGATCCCAAAGCAGTCTTTACCATTTCTTTGTGATAAGAAGAACAAAAGCTGGATCACTATTGTTCAAAGTAGAAGCCTAAAACTGAGCTATTCAATCACCTTTTATACTATCTGGACTTCAGAAGTGAAGTCTGCAAATTTTTGGTTTGCCCTTATTTTTGTCTGTTTTGTCCCAAACTTCGGACATACGCATGCTTTCTGAAGTAATGAGAATGAACAGGAGATGAGAAACTATCCCAAAAGATTTTTTTTTCTCTTTGTAAGGGATAACAAAGATGTATTGGTCTGCTTGAAGAACAGAGGATTTTCTTGTTGAGGAGTGGAATAAACCTCTTACTGCATTTTCCTCTTGCAAGAGAAATAGTTTTAGTGTCTTTTCTCTGCATGTTTCAGATGAAAGGGAGAGCCAAGCAAGGGATTAGATTTTGTATTCTGTTTTCACGATTGAACAGCCAAACACTTCTTCAGCATACCTACCTAGCCACATACGTATCTCCCAACAATACTTTTTCCCTCAACACGTGGATTTAAAAAGGGGAAAAAAGATTATATAGAAGTAGTTCAGGAATAAGCCTGAGGAGAAACAGAAAGATACAATGCACATGTCAATCGAGCCTGCCTTTTACATATCTTTTTTTTTTTTCCCTGACACACAATAAAAAAAAATCCTTCCCCTGGGTAGTTCCAGAGAGGTAATCCCTGAAATAATTACAACCTATATGTAATATAAATTATTTTGTAAAGGTCCTCCTACAGCTAGAGTATTTTTCCTTTGTGCTGTTGCCAGTTTCTTGCTATTTAAGAGGTTAAAAACCCCTTAAAACAAAGAACAGACTGTCTAGTGATCATTAGGCTTTGAGATTGAACATGTCCTGCCATGGCAGCCTCATAACTATGACAGCAATAGACTTATTTCACCCCATTTTGGGACATTTTCCCAATCATTTTTCTTCCCAAGTCAATGTGAACTGGTAGCCAGAGTTGGGAAAGTTTATTTTCAGGAAAGCCTATTTTCAGTTATTTTCAGATAACTGTTTCTGGGTTCACCCTCACCTCGACAACACCGCCAGAGGCAAATTAAAAAATACAAGAAGCAACAAGTGCATATCCTGCTCCTGGCTTCTGCTGAAACAGATGCAAAATCCATGAAAAGTATTCAAGATTCTAATTATGCGGAGGGATTTTTATTTTTTAAAGAAAGAGTTATGATAATTAAAGAAACCAAATATTTTTCTGGCACACAGATCCCCTCCTATGCTGGCAGCTAAGCATTCCCAGCTGAGCCTGAAGGCTTCCCTGCAGCACTTGTAGAGGAAATATTTCTCTTGACTTTCAGCTGTGGAACCAGAATTCCTCAACATCATCAGCAGTGAGAAAACCCCCAGGAGGCTTGAAACACACCAAAGAAAACATGCACTTCTACATCTACGAGGCAGGGCAAATTCAATCCACATTTGAGTGAAATTCTTCAGCTTAATATTAGAAGGCTCAAGAAGAACCAGATTTAAAAACTACATTGCAGTAACTTTTTTTTTTTTTTATTCAGTCACCACCAGATGGAGTAGAACCTCAGGAAACAGGACCGCAGTCTCTGAGGAAGCCAGACACTTCTAACTGAACCACTCCTTTAACAATCAGGAACTTATTTTCTACTTCCACCTGTGCTACAAACTTTCTTGCTGACTCTGGACAAAGTCTTGGCCTAAAAATCAGGACTATAGTCTTAAGACAAAAATTTATTAAATTTCTAAGTCTCTGAAAGCTGGCAGGGAAAGACAAGAACTTCCAGGTACCTCTTCTCTGCAACTTATTTTTTTATGAAGGAATAAAAGATTAATCTGTTCAGAGAGATGCTCTGTGTGCAAACTTTCCAAGAGTACAATAGTACTCTTCATGCAGAGATCACGCAGAGCAGACATCTGTAATGCTTGCAGCCTCCTGAAGCAGTTTCCTGGCTGCACTGCATCAGAACTGGAGCCAGGCAGAGCCTGACTTTACCTCTCTCTCATCCGCCTTTTGCTGAGATGGGAAACAGAAGGCAGTTACAGAATTTGTCAAAGAACAGAACTACAGGTGGCTTGCAAACAACTGCAAAGAACACATTAATGTATTTGAGGATATTTTTGGTAGATTTCTCCAATACTAGGGTCAAGCAAAACTTTTGTTGAAGAACTTAGGCGCTGGAGCTCTCAAGATACGTGGGTGAGCACAGTTTCAGTTTACATAAAGGTGTATATATTAAAAAGATAAAGCTTTTGGAGAATATTGAACTCTTTTAAAAATTCTTTTGCAATGATCGAGGTTGGCCTGTGCAAACCTCACGAAGTTCAACAAGGCCAAGTGCAAGGTCCTGCACATAGGTCGGGGCACTCCCAAGCACAAATACAGGCTGGGTGGAGAATGGATTGAGAGCAGCTCTGAGGAGAAGGAGTTGAGGGTGTTGGTTGATGAGAAGCTCAACATGAGCCGGAAATGTGCGCTGGCAGCCCAGAAACCAACCGTGTCCTGGGCTGCATCAAAAGAAGCACTAGCAGCAGGTCAAGGAAGGTGATTCTGCCCCTCTACTCTGCTCTTGTGAGACCCCACCTGGAGTGCTGTGTCCAGTTCTGGGGCCCCCAATGCAAGGACGTCGAGCTGTTGTAGCGGGTCCAGAGGAGGCCACAAAGATGATCAGAGGGCTGGAGCACCTCCCATACGAGGACAGGCTGAGAGATCTGGGGTTGTTCAGCTTGGAGAAGGCTCCAAGGGAGACCTTACAGCAGCCTTCCAGTGCTGAAAGGGGGCTACAGGAGAGATGGGGAGGGACTCTTCATCAGGGAGTGCAGGGATAGGACGAGGGGTAACTATTTTAAGCTGAAAGAGGGTAGATTTAGATTAGGCATTAGGAAGAATTTTTTTCCTCCGAGGGTAGCGGGGCACTGGCCCAGGTTGCCCAGAGAAGCTGTGAATGCCCCATCCCTGGAGGTGTTCAAGGCCAGGCTGGATGAGGCTTTGAGCAACCTGGGCTAGTGGGAGTTGGAACGAGATGATCTTTAAGGTCCTTTCTGGCCCTAACCATTCTATGATAAGATAACATGAATGTTTTGAACACAGATTATCACCATTAATGATGTCTGCCATCTTATCCTTTTTCCCCTTTAATTTTTATTAATTGTACTTATTTTAAAGCTATCTGCAATAGTTTTAAGTTTAGAATTCATTACTCCCCAGGCAAGTAAAACATTGATGAAGCTATCTGGGGATACTGACAACAGACGCAATTAAAATATATTTCCAATAACCAACTTTGATACAGCCAGAATCCAAACAGTAGAGCAAGGTAACCACAAAAAAAAAAAAAAAAAAAAGTTTTTTTCCCTAATCAGTAACAGGAATGGTGAAAAGCACATCCCAATTTGAGATTATTAAAATTTATCAATTTCAATGTGCAACTAACTTAAGGAATGAATTCAAGATATTTTTAGCAGTGATTTAACATTTATTTATACTCTACCCCTAAGTGTAGTATTTCCTTTGTGTGGTCCCTGGATAATATTCTATAGCTTCATTAGGTTTTAAGTCAAAAAGGCACAAATACAGCTGCAAGCATACACGTAATTTCTAGCAAGTTCCCGTATATTTATGTGATAGCTGTACACAAAGCAATTTCATAGGCCATAAGTGAAAACTCATTGTGGGAAATAATTAAAATGGACAATTCAGAAAACTTTACAAAAATACTTCTTTTTTATTAAAAGCAGCAATTTCAAGCAGAACATTACACAGAATGTAAACATCACTAAGTTCAGCTCCAGCCTGCCAAACCTTCGAGAAAGTCTACACTAAATGCATCTACTGTACTAGCGAGTTAACAGACTATATTATAATTTGAAAATATATTTTCTACTTTGAAAATATATTTTCTACTTTGAATTAAGAAAAAAGTAATTTATCGTAGTCTGTCCCAGCGCCAGATACTGGCATCATCACACACAGCTATAAGGATACTACTATCCCTGCTAAAACTGGTTTGTCGAATGGCAGCAACACATTTAGGATGAGTAAGAGTCGTACACCTATAAATAAAAGAAAATTATTCAGCTGCAACGTTAAATCTGCACTTGCTACTACATTATGGAGCACTGTTTCACCAACCTCTTACTTATGTGACCGAGGAGGAATTGAAGGGCAACAGGATTATGGCCTTCCTGGTGTATTTTGTATTCCAAATGTGGACTTGGGAAAGCAGTAATTTCCTGTTCACTGCCATTTCTCATCCACCCAATTTGCACTGAAGCACTGACTGAAAGCTTCTTGAATCACAGTATTTAAGACTTCGTAATCAATGTTCTTTCCCCATGGTTAGGAATAAAATACTGTCATTGGATTATTAAAGACTGCAGCATTTTCAGAAACTTTGTACATTTATGTGTGTGTATATATGTATATATACACACACACACAC
>NW_010147774.1:0-7134 GCF_000699245.1 Pterocles gutturalis | reverse complement strand
TACTGGACCAAGACAAATTGTACCAAGTTTTTGTATTTAACTACAGTCACCCTCTGTTTTATATACTCCTTGTGTCACTCCATGGCTAGGACCACAACAGATCACAAGGAGTAGGACACTGCCATGAAGGAATGCAGATCAGGATCAAGCTGTCGACTTGCCGCACGTCGGTCCTGTGACCTAGCAAGTTGCATTAGTCATAAATTGTGAGCTGCTGACCAACTGGTAAAACTATGGTCACATGTAACACACACTACAAAACATAACCAAAGCCTTTATATTTTAAAACTACATGTTTATTTTTATGAATGTAACCATTATACATTTTGTGTTTAATGAAAGGCAGAGTTAGTATTGGATTTTGGGAACAATGGAAAAAGAATATCTATAATCGTTTGCATTCTTCCAGGGAGGACAAACACAAGGAACTCAACAGTACATGATCAACAACATTGATCTTAGGCAAAAAAAAAAAAAAGAAAGCATTCCTTGAGAAAAAACTTCACACATTTTCCACCCACTTTTGCTCTGAGCTAACTTAATTAAAGCAGGGAGACAGAGAGCTATACATTTACCTCCTACAGTACCTGTCAATCCCCAAGAATGCTTCATTCTCGCCTTTCCCTCTTAATTGTAAGAGAAAATGCATATCAGTCACACAAAAAAGGTCAACACTAGAGAACCGTCTGAGACCAAAGGCATTTCTAATATCTTTTCAGAGATATTGTTCTCTATGAAAATTGATCTTCACCTCTCTCCAAACTTGGAGCTGTGAAATTCTGGAAATACTGTCAGCCCATTCTTGATTTTTTTGAGGGGACTAGCTTCTTTTTTCCTTCACTGATTTAGCATAAAATTGAATAGCTGAGTGAGTAGCTCTTACTTTTTCAAAACTATCTGCCTTCCTCTTACAATGCTAATAAAATGTTAATTTTAGTTCACTTCAAAGTACTTGACACTTATTACAAAACTTCTGTCATGAATATAGTTTTTCCATTAAAATTAGGCATCCCACAGTAAAAACATCCTTTTGTTACACTTAGAGGCATGTCAAAACTCATCAAAAAATAATGTTCTTCTTGTCAGCCTGTCCAACCTACCAAAAAATGAAATCTACACATCCCTTTCTGCTGTCAACGTTTGCCTCCCACTAAAAGGGATTCTGCAAGCCTACCTTGCACCTTACCTATCTGGCTTTTCTCATTCTTGTGTCTGCAGCACTGGCCTTACTTCATTATAAGAAACGTGAGCTGCCGTTACAAGGTCAGGCCCTTTTAAAGAACAGTATTTTTCCATGAATGGGAGTGATTTCCAAAATGGAAATATCATAAATCTCTTGCTTGTATGTAGCAATTTACACAGCAAGGTTATCCAGTACTCTGAGAAGTACACCTTTTCTGCAGGTGAATGGGAGAGTGTTTGCACTGACAGAGAAAGGATGAGCCAATATCAATTAAAAATAACAACTGCTAAATCACTGACACCTCTATTTTAATAAGAGCTTTATAAATTAAAGTTTACTAAAAATTACACAGTTGGAACCTTGAATGTCTACAATTATGTTAAAATCACAGAAAATCCCAGTATATTTTTAACACAGCAAATACTAAAAATATACAAGAAGGTTCATTTTCTGTCTAAGGTGTTTCAGTTTTAATTGAAATCAGGGCTATTGGATTTTGATAAATAAAAAGAAGCAGATGGCTCAATAAAAACAGTTGGACAAATTAAAGTGAAGTTAATTCATGAGAAGGGAACATCCTAACAGGTTTCCAGTCATGAAAAGGACATCCAAACCCCTAAGGACAGGTAATTTAAAAGTAAAAAGTCTAAGAGGAGTTGGGAGGGGTTATCAAGACAGCACAATCTGCCACAAGCTCTGAAAGATTAGCCACCGGCTTACTGTGTCCACCAGAAACACATGTATCTGTTAATAACATTCCTCCATTGTATGTACACATACTCATTAACTCACACAGCTAGATGGGATGATTCAGGAAGATAAAGGAGTAATTCCTATTACAACAGACACAAGTGAGGCAATACCTCTGACAGTGATGAATTTAATACCTGTAAGAAAACTGTGCATCAAATCTACATGTCTATCTTATCTATTGGAGACAGATATGAACTCTACACTCAAAATCACCAGAAGCTTTGTAACTGTATTAACTCAAGCTGAACTACCTTGGCTCTCAGCAAGAAAAATGGCTATTAAAAATGTTGTGAAAGAATTCTAAAAGACAAATCAAAAAGGAATGACAGAGACCAGTAAAATCAGGAACGGTATGAGAAGGAACAGAAAATGTTTATTCACTGTTTCTCACGAGGGGAGGTATTCACTGTTTCTCAGGAGGGGAAAGCATAAATTTGTCATGTTACAGATTGGAAACAAACAAAAAGAATTACTTTTCCGTAGAATATATAACTACACTGTGGAACTACTGAAAGCATCCATATTGATAAAATCAAATCTTTTACAGATTTTTCTCTTATGATTAGAGTCCATGACAACATCTAAGGCAAGATGTCTTACTGAAGGTCTTTTCAAGTTGGGCAGTGTCCATTAGAAGTTTCATTCATACTGTAGGCTTTTTTTCACTGTTAGTCCTAAGGACCGCTATCCTCTATCCAGTTGCCTATATTACAAAATGTAGAGGAAACATAGTGAAGTGACCATACCCTTTACTCAGTACTCATTAGACCACATGTAGAACGCTGGGTCCAGATTTGCACCCCTCTTCCCAGAACAGGAAAGACAATGACAAAAGTAAAATTAAAGAGTCACAGCAACGTTAGCTACAAGAGATATTCTTAAATTGCTTTTGGGAGAATATGGTTATTAAAAGGACTGAGCAACTACAATATTGATTAAATATATTTTTTATCAAATTGTTAAAAAGAAAGCAAGCCACTGGGTAAGATTTTAAAGACTAAGGTTCTTCCAAAAGTGTCTCTGAAGTCTAACACCTCTTTGTTTGGGGAGTTAGCCTGCACAGGCTGTGATGAAAGTTTGGTGATGGCAGCTGTTGTAGTGCTAGAAGTACAGCAGGCAGTTCACTAAGTAGCTGAACTCAGTACAGTTCTCCCTTCTTACCTCTTACCTTCAGATCAGCTTAGATGGTATTATGAATATGCCACCAGTTAGATGAAAGGCAAACTTGAAAGCTGATGATATATTTTTTATTTCATCCTGGTTTTCTTTCATCTCAGAATGAAACTACTCATAAGAGGAAGGAGAGAGCATGAAGATTTACTCAGACCACAAAAAAAAGAAGTCAAAGCCCACCAAAAATATCGAGTATATTTATTTCTGAACATATCTCTAGGTGTCCTTGAATTTAACATCCTACAAAACTGTGTTGCTATGATGTGTAAGAAAAAAAAAAAAAAAAGTAGTTCTTTGTCAACAAAGATTTTTATAGCTTCTACTGTGCTAAAGTCCATTCAACAAGGCACTTTAAGACATGCTGAAGTGCTCTCCTGGATTAATCCGAAGAGAAAACATCAATGTTGTGCTGCATATTGTATGGTGCGGAACAGATAAGTAGGGGTGAAAGATTAATTGATAAATGAAGCCACAGTAAGTCCCCCAGTGAGATATTCATTACCTATCCCTGACTCTCTGAAAGCTGATGGTATTCTTGAGAGGGTGGCTCTGCCTAGCTGGAGTAACTAGTGAAAAGGAAGTTTTTCTGTCTCTTCAAAGTTTCTGGAAAGGAGGAAAAGGAGGAAATACTTTCTTTTTCTCTCTTCAGTCCTAGAACTTATTAGTGATAAAAATGTATGCTATTCTGTCCTCAGGGCAAGAGAGAGAGAAAGGAACAGCAGGCTTTTTTTTTTTTTTTTTTTTCCCCCTGCTCTTCCTTAGCCTTTTCAGGGTTTTTCTTTACTGTGAGAACAGCTACAGAATAAGATTGACATCTGGAAGTACACAGTATTGAAAACTAAGAAAAGATGCCACTTACTGAAGTTAAGAAATGGTATAAAATTTTGCTTGGAGTTCAAGCTTCTCACTGACCTATCTTGATTTTCCAGTTAGCAATGCCCCTAATGAGCTAATAACCTCTGCTCAAACAGTTATCAAAGTATCCAAAAGGAGTCTACAAACCTTGAAAATAGTAGTTTCCAATTTTTATGTCCTTTCAGATCTTGGGCTCAGAAAGTTGACTATCTGCAAGAGGGACAGGAAAACTGAAGTTCACTGGGGAAGAAATGATGAAACCCCAAGTAAATGTGAGGAATTGCTGAGAGGTGGAAGAGATTTAGAGTGTCTCGGAACACGCCCTTTGCTTCCTCATCTGCTTCTGTCAGCAAACAGAAAAGATTGTCTCTGACTGCTATACAGACAGGAAAATATCCTGTGCATGTACACACACATATATAAAATGAATACTTACATATAAAATAAATATTTTTTTATTTATATAACTGGTAAAAAAACACAAAAAAAGGAAGCCAAAGATTCAGTGCCAGTATATATGATCATATATATATATATATGCCTCTCTGCAATGACATTATCTCTTAAACATTCGTTGTTTCATCACAAAAGAGTTAATTTACAGAAAAGTTGCATCCAGGTGCTCATTAACACTATATAGCCAACATGCACATTACATTTGTTTCTGTCAAATGCAAAGTTTAATGGTATTCAAAGATCCACTAAATGTTACCAGGATCTCATAATGCATCCAGAAGATCACACTGGATCATCCTATCACCATGGAAGATTACTGATCTGCTTCTGATGAAGTGCATTTTAGTTTACCTTATTTCAGACTGAGAGCAACAATTACAAATAACACCTTTTGGATAAATTCATATTTTAATTGAAGGACCAAACCAGTGATATCTAACAGCAGAAAGGTATGTAAGCGTTTACCCACAAACCCATGGGAGGGCATATCTTTGCTCTCAGCCTCCACTTTGAAGTCTGCACAAACAGATCCTTGCTCCAGTGGATCAGTAATGTACACTAAAAAATAATCAGCCTTCCTGTGCTGCCTCTTCAGGATAAACTGTCAGCAAAACCTAAAAATACATGGCTTATGCAGCAACATAAATTCACACATGTATAAATATGCAGTGAAAATTGAAGAAGCTGAAGTAGAGAAAAGAGTAAAATTTAAGATATTTTAATAATCTGAGGAGTTTTATTGTATAAAGTCTCCTGCGGATTTTTCTGCAGATTTTTCAATGAATTTGACAGAATATACTCATGCCCACACTCATTAGGTTTTCCTCATCCACACTACTCTTCAAGCCACATCTAAGTACTAACTGCTAAAATACCGATCTGCAGAAACGACAGATGGAATACGAACAAGGTGCCAATGCTTAGGCCAGTGTATCATTCCTGTTCAGTTTAATGAAATGGCCATAACGTAAGGATACAGAAACTAGCCTAGTAATCTCCACAGAAGTAGGAATAAGTACTAGTTGTAACAGATAGGTTTAGCAACTACATACTATTTTTAGTTAAGTGACCCCAAGTATTCTTGGCTACTATTTACCTATGGAGGAAAGCACACACAGCTAGGGCCATTCTTATGATTGAATATAAACCAAGTATCTACAAACTAGTCAACAAAAAGCAGGAAGAAAAGAAAACTTCATGCAAAAGAACCTGCATTCATAGGAAAGAAAACACATTAGCACCAGGTAACGTGATTTCATTACACCCGGTATTTGACACAAGGAATTAAAACTCATCCTACAGCGGTATTACAGCCTGACATTGCAGCAAACAAGAGGCAGGTTTTTCATAGGCTTGTCACTTTGCCTTAAGAGTACTTGTTTTCATTGTAGAGGCCACAGAAATAAATTAAAATGTACTGATGACAAGGAGACTTGTTTCACTTCCTGCAAATATCCTTCAATTCCTCCAACTATGTTTCTAGGAATCAATTTTAAAACATGAAGAAGACCTGTTTGAACCTGTCTGCAACCCACTTCATCACTGCTACACACGAAAGCCTGTTACCTTGTCAAGGGGAAGAAAGGGGCCCAGGATAATGTTTTCAAATAATATGAGTACAGTGTACGCTCCAGGCATATATCCAAAAATCAATGATGGGAAGCTTCCCTTTTTTTCCATTAGATTCTTTGCTTCTTATTCAATAAAAAGAAAACCCACAAAACCTTTGAAAGTTAAGATCCATGTCAGCAGCTGTACTAATCAGACAGTATGGATTCACATGCCAAGAAGACAAGTACCACAGACAAGCTCACTAACAAAGACCAGTTAGATGAAACTGAATCCAGAGCAAGCAGGAGTGCTGACAGTCAGGAAACTCTGTGAGGCACCTGAGAAGCTCCCAATGGCAGTGAAACCTGCTCACAATGAATCTACGTGGCTGCTTGATTTGTTATAGTCTGTGAGTATCCTTGCCAAGCCCTTACACAACTGGATATCCATAAATGATACCTTGGTGTTATACTCCTAACTCCAGCTGGCTGGAAGACCCCATGCTGGCACATGATGGCCAGGTATCGTTTTTCACCCTGTCAAAAACTCATAGATGCATTTCTTGTTCTCAACTCTACTTTGAAGAACTGCAGCTGTAACAGTAACATATTAAAAACTCAAATATATTCTCAGCTCCCATATACGGCTTTTCATAATTTCAAGTCAAGTTCAAGGCAATGGCACTCACTTTCAAGGCACTTCCTAGCATTTCCAGACCTTACGAGAAATGAGTTCACTCCTCAGGCACAGTGTACTGCATTATCAGTGTGAAAAAGACTGGGGGAGGGCGGCGGACATTCCACTTGTGTGAGGTGCCAGACGGTGGAAGATCTGCTCACCATGGTGGCCGAGCTGAAAGATGAGGTGGAGAGACTGAGGGCCATCAGGGACTGTGAGCGGGAGATTGACTGGTGGAGTAACTCCCTGGCATGCCAGAGGGAAAGGCACCAGGGAGATACCTCACAATTGGGGGTGGACCCCCTGCCCTGTCAGGCAGAGGAGGGGGAACTGAGGGATGGGGAGGGTTGGGAGAGGGTCCCTGCTCGGTGTCATGGGCAAACCCGCCCTCTGCCTGCCCCGTGTCCCCGGGTCCCCCTGAGCAATAGGTTTGCAGCATTGGACATTGAATGGGACGTAAGTGGGGAGGCGCGGGAAGGTTCCCC
>NW_010147773.1:0-15058 GCF_000699245.1 Pterocles gutturalis | reverse complement strand
ACTTCCCCTTGGTGAAGCCATGTTGACTTGTATCAGTACTGCATTACTGCAGTCCGATGTAATCTGAAAAGTGACTCCAAAACCAGCTGTGCAGCATAGGGATCAGGTAAATTCTAATTTGCGTTGCTGTTTTCAGCTAATACTTGGGAACTAATAAAACTTAAATTCCTGCTCTGCAGGTATTGAGACACGTAAGCCTCACAGTGTCAGTATGTGGAAGTTGTATTCCCAGTAGCAACAATAAGCTAACTAAATTTTTCCAAGTTACAAATGTACCTTAAATACTGGAGACAGTGAAACTGAGTTTGTGTGTTCTCTGCTTAAGTTTCTATAAAGGTGTTGCTCCACTATGGATGAGACAGATTCCATACACAATGATGAAATTTGCTTGCTTTGAACGTACTGTTGAAGCTCTCTACAAGTACGTCGTTCCCAAGCCACGAAGTGAATGTACAAAAGGAGAACAGCTGGTAGTCACATTTATTGCAGGCTATATTGGTAAGGATCTTTAAGTCTTACACTTAATTAATGGACTACTGCAACTCTAGAAGCCTTTCCCTTTTCAGAATATCAAATAGATATGGGAATGGGAGAACTTGCTTGTAACTTCAAAATGTGCGGGAGGAAAAAAACTATTAAACCTGTAAGTGGAAAATGGGTCTGTGTTAGGATAATATTCTTAATTGTTCCTGTGTATTACCAATGTTAATATCCAAGTTTAGAAACTGCATCTGATTTAAGTGAAAAAAATTGCATCTTTGCTAGGCTGGGGAAGGTTGAAGGAAGGAGACAAGAGATCTGAATGGAAGGGGGGATTATCAATATCCAAAGATTAAGAAGGAGTTTTGTCTTAGCAGAAGAGGTGCTGCAAGAGCAGAACTGAGATGTTTTCTAATATTCATGTCACATTATAAGTATGTACCTGCTGTCCATTTAGGATACCAGGAGGCTTGTATGATTTATTACAGATGTGGTTTCAGTTGGTTGTAATGGTACAGCTAAAACACCACAGAACTAATGTCAAATTATGCTTTCAGCTGGTGTGTTCTGTGCAATTGTTTCCCATCCTGCTGACTCGGTGGTGTCTGTGTTGAACAAAGAAAAGGGCAGTTCTGCTTCACAGGTTCTTGTGAGGCTTGGATTCAAAGGTATGTCTTTACTTTCATGTATTTTGGATTGTTTTGGGAAGGTTTTCTTTTTTCCTGGCTTCCTATGCTACTCATGCTTTATGTTTTGCTCTACAGGTGTATGGAAAGGTCTGTTTGCTCGTATCATTATGATCGGTACCCTGACTGCACTACAGTGGTTCATCTATGATTCTGTGAAGGTTTATTTCAGACTTCCTCGTCCACCTCCACCTGAAATGCCAGAATCTCTGAAGAAGAAGCTTGGTCTAACTGGATAGACAACTCGTGGACTGACTGTGCTGCCTGTCCCAGTGATGAGTTTCATTAAACTTTTATATATTTGACTATGTAAAAAGCAAACTCTATACGATGTCATTATTGGCTATGCCCTCATCCCACACGAGGGTTTAAATTCTACCACTGTCATTGCCTGAAATAAATGAGAAACAGAGTGCTTACTGTCTGTTTACTACTGCATATGTAAGCTTCATTTCATAGCAGCAAATACCTCAAGTACTTCCTCCACCCTGCCCCAGCCCCTCAAAAAAAAACAAAACCAACAAAAACGCCCAAAAAATTATTCTACACTTTGGAACTAGACAATTGTGAAATAACTGTAACAAAAATAGGCTTACTGTTTCCAGAGACGTGCCAAGAACCTATTCTTGCAGAAGTGCAGAATCTAACTGCAGTTCATTGTTTTATTTGCCTGTATTAAGCTGTTACTATGGAATAGCTGAACTGAAGGGCTGAGGTGAGACTGCAGTCTGACAGGGCATTCTGGTCATAATACCGGTGTTCTCCATAGGAGAAGAAACTTGATACACACTAGAGCCATTTCTGCTTTGGGGTGGTCATCCCAACATAACTTATGCTTCCTTGACTAATTTCTGCTTGTGTTGGCTTAAAACCACACCAAAGAACAGTCCTCTTGGTTGTACTGTGTGATTAAACTGTAGCTGCTACCTTAATAAAAGACAATCTGATGTTAATAAAATATTTTTGAAGATATGACTGCTAAAAGGTTACTGCAGCTCTACAGTAAAAGAAAAATGGCTTGCCTCTTAGAGTTTGACAAACTTGTTTACACTTGGTACTGCTATTCTACTTCTTCTTTTAGTAGAGCTGGAGCTTAAGTGTCTTTTGTGCAAAGCTGTTTGCTTATGCTGCCTTTCAGCACGTGAGCTGATGATAATGAACTTACCTTGGCATTCATGTATGTTGTACTGCTACTTCCTCTTGTGTCCTTCAGACTCAAAAGGATAATTCAAGCAGGTGCCATTGCAGTACCATGAATATACTGACCACTGCACCCTACTGGAGTCTGCTGTTCCTGTTACCATCTTACATAGCACTGAGCTTCTCATCCACTGGGAAAACCCTCTAACTTCAAAGATTTTGGGTGGTTATGCTAAACAAGCAAGCAGAGCATTATTTTGAATTGCTACCTTTCAAAATGTGGAGTAAAATCTAAAACTGCTCTATTTCCCTGTCACAGTGACACTAAACATGTTCTTAGACTGATTGGTATATTAACAGCAAAGTCAAATTCCGTAACTCTAAATAAAGCATCTGTATGAGTACCTTGGTTTTGAATTAAATACATTTCATGATATAAGTATGTACATCTTGTTGCCCCAGTGTGAGTGGGAAGCTTTGAAGTTATTTAACAAACCGTTAAATTCACTTGTGAGCTTCCTTGGAGAAGAGCATTAACTATAACTTGATCTTGTATCAAGACCATTGATGTTAAATCAGATTTTGAAGTTAACTTTTTTATGTGGTACAACTTGTTAGAAAAAGCAGTATTGCTTTTGTGTATTGAATATTCTAGTTTCTTTAAAGGCATGTTTTAACTCAGACTTCTGTTTGTTTGCTGGAAAACATCTCAAGTTCCTTCTAATCCTGGGAAAGTAAAGCACTTTTGTGAACTTTTAAGGTTGGCAGGAGAATGAGACAAGGTTGGGCCATGCAGTGAGGTAGTCTGATTGTCGAGTAATCCAATAATAGGTAAATTTCCCAAGACTGTTTTTTGTCAGTCTATGTGTGGAGAAAAATAATGCCATTTTTCTCTAGAATTGTGTCACCTTTGTGCAGCTGTTTTAAGTATGTGCAGTAATAAGAGAATCTTTAATTTTCTCATTGCTTAAGGGTAGACCTGAAATTATCTTTTTAAAATGCTCAGATAATTTTATCAAGGTAAATCTGAGATAAGACTACAAGGGCCAGCTAGCTGTTCCTCTTTTCTTCTGTAAGCGAGAAAGGGAAACTATACTTAGCCCTACTTCAGTGTTGCTTTTCAGTGGAAAACCTGGGGGGGAGAGAGTTACCTTGCAGCTTCTGACTTCATTGACGTTCAGCCATAGGGTTGTTTGGTTGCCTGAGATGAAGGGGTTTAACAAAAAGTTATTGCTTAAAGGATGACCCACTGAAATGTTAAATAAGCTTCAGTGGGAAAACTGTAGTATTAAAATGCATTTAAAAGGTCAACTTTTTCATTAATAACTGTGCTTTCTAGCATAATATGTAGTGTTTTCTGAAAGTTGAGAAGATGGGGCAGGTGAGCAGTGGTGTGTTGGATGGACTTGTGCTTTAATTGCAAGGAAAGTCCTGTATTGAAAAGGAGCACTCCATTTTGAACCGAGTATAACTTGGATAACTCCACTCAGTCACTAATCCCAAAAGTGCTTTGTAAAACATAAATTATGTATATGCTGCTTGTGTATATTGTTTTATGAAGGAGAAAACATTCTTTCTTGCTATTACTGGAGCTGAGACTAGCTTTCTAGGTTGAAGCGTACTGTCTATAAATTTGGAATAACAACTCCATTCACAGCCTGTGTTTGTATCAGATTATACTACAGATCAAATGTGCTGATACTTCCCAATACTTGCTGAAGTGCTTGTTACATATAATTTTAAAATGAGCTGTAATAATAAAAATAGTTGTAATTAATTTACATTTCTACATAGAAATTATGTAGTTCACAGTGAAAACAATAAACATCCTGCTTTTTTATAGCAAAGACTGAGTACCTTGGATAGCTGAGCTTAATAGGTACATGGCTTATTACAGGATGTGGTTTTTGTAACGCAAGTGATGTGGGAGAAGGATGTCATTAGCAGAAACTTCTTGCCTGAGCTGGTGTTCTGCTGTGTAAAAGTAGATTTTAACATGTTGGAGTTAATTTGCTCACATTATTTTTCAGCACTGATCACTTAGTGCTGTTGCTGGGTTTTTTTTGGTGTGGTTTGTTGTGGTTTTTTTTTTTGCTTTCTTGTGAGTTGCTGGCTAGAATATAGGCCAGTTATATACCTGCATACTAGGTTAAAAGCAAAGACATCCTGAGTATCACTGTAGGTTGAGCTGCAAGTGATGATATATTTTAAGTAGCATAACTGTAATTTTCACTTAATAAAATTGTAGAGTATGGTTGAGTGCCCCTAGAAATAAACTAAGAAAGGAGTTGTAGTTTTACTGAGCTGACACTCCTCCCCACTGGAGGCGAGGTTAGTAGTCTGCTTCAAATTTATGAAAAATACCTCACTTTCTGCCTCGCCTTTTCTGTCTTTAGACCACTCTAATTAAAATGCAACTCTAAAACTTTCATTTAATGTTTTAGTACAGTGGAGGTGTGTGCTTGAAGGGCAAATGAAGATTTGTATTACCTGTGCAGGTTATGGGCGAATCACTGATCGCTTGCCTTACTTCTGAGGACAATACAGTGGGTGTGTAAACTTTAGATCCAGGTTGTTTGAAGTTTTTTAAGTAAACTTTATGTCTGTGACTTAAACTTTTTCTGTCTTGCTTGTAGCAACAAAGTTTCTGAAAGGTCCCTAATGGTTTGGAGCTGCACTTCCTGGGAAGGAAGGGTGCGTGGTCTGCATACATCTATAGATAAAGTGACAGTGTCTCTGGAACATTTTTGCACACTTAACTTCCCATGGGAGCCATGAACAGGACCGTATGCTCAGTTTTCCACTGGTAGATGATTCTAAGATTTGGAGGTTATTCATTTGGGGGTTGAAAGTGAAATCAACCATTGTGTATCCCAGCTTATTTTCTGGTTACTGTTCCAGAGAGCGAGTGTGCTCTTTTCATCCAGAAAGACCTCTTTGCTCTGTCAAGACTTCTCTGATTAACTGTGTAGCTGAGGCATATTTTCTACTTCACTTGTGTGGATAGTGCTCTACTGGTTCTCCATTTCTACTTCTCCAGATTTTCACTGGCTACTGGCCACAAATGATCAATTCATAAAGTTGAAAACAATAAATAAAATGACTGTAGCTCATGATGCAGTTAAGGCACTGGTAACCATTAACTGCATCATGTGGGCCATAGTGAAAGACGCACAGGATAGATTTCTCACACAGCTGTATCAGTGTTCTTTTGGTAGCCATGGCTATTGTGCCAAGTGCTTTCCTTAACAGGACTAGCATGAGCTTGCACACAAAAAAAAAACCTCAGGATTGTTGGATTCGTTGAAATCCAGACTTTAACATACAAATGAGATGTATTTATTATGTAAATCCCAAACTCTTAAAACTTATGTATGTTTCATGTATATATATATTCTCATGCATGATGGTATGGCTGATCATTCTGGATGTTCTTTAATTTTTCTGATTCCTTTCAAATGCCATTTGGTTATTTTCAGGGGTTGCTCAAGAGTTGTGTGAAAGAGCAAAGGGATGCAGGTTGGTAAATAGTACCTGGGGGTCTTTTCTCAGAAAACTTGTCTTTTGACAGGCTGATCCTTACAGACTGTCAGGGGGACTGGAAGGAGACAAAAGAAAATTGGAGGTAGGGATGGACTAATACTAAAAAGAGGAAAACTTGATGAAACAAAGCATTTAATGTTGACTGAGGGCAATGAAGCAAGCAAGGTACAGGAGACCAGCAACATGAAGCAGGCCATAAGATATGGAATGCTGAATGAGGATGAGAATAGTGAGGGAGAGGAATGGTTCTGTCTTCCATACAATTGAGTCTAGTAGCTGCAAGATGTTCAGGTATGACCAACTAACCACAACTGAGAAGTTATAAAGGCCTCACTGTGTACTTATACTTCTTGACATAATTTCATTTATAGGGATTTTCTTAATTGCTGTATTTCTCCTAATTGGTTTGTTTAATAATTTTTATTCCTATTTAATGCACTTTTCCTTCTTTCCTCTGCTAAACCCATTCCCATTATCTTTTTACTTCAGTCTACGCATTTTCAAATGTCTCGGATCTCTTAAACTCTTGCTCTTCACCACAGAAATACTGCCAGTGGCTCATATCAATCTAACCTTTTGGGACCTGGTTAACTTCTCTTTGCTATTCTGCAGCTCACTAGAGTATTTTACAGGTTAAGAAACAATGAATGGATGACACTCTTAGAATTCCTGAACAGATACCATGACACTGGGAGAAAGCCATCAGTAGGGTTAGTAGGTGTTTCGGAGCATTGTCCCTGTACAGAGTTCTGTGTTTTAAAGACAAGACATAACAGTGCTGCACAGTAATTATAATTTACAATCAAAAAGCCTCACAGAAAACCTTACACATTATTCCATCTAAAGGTGTGACAAACTTTTTGCCAAGGCATCAGCAATATTTCTGGCCATTGCTTGCTTCACTGCCTTTACCTCTTTAATTATTTAAGAAAAAACAAAGGAAAGTGCTATAGTTTACAAAAATCATGGAGCTACTGCAGCTTGACTAACCCTTGTTTAACTCTATATGGAGACCACAATTTAATTCCTTCCTTTGGAGCAGGAAAGGACAACTGAAGACCTGTCAGTCTTGGGTCCTGCTTTCTTCATGAAAGCAAATGCTAAAGGTAAGAACATTTTATGCCTTAACTTTGTTTTATTGTACAAAACAAGCAATTTATTAAATATAGCACCTGTCATCCAGAGACAAATATATGCAGAGACATATTTTTTTACTCACATTATAGCTTGTCCCTTGAAATCAGTATGACTTTTTTTCTGTCCTTTTCACAGGAAGAGGACAAATCTCTAGTTAAGTTTTGTTGTGCTTCTAAATGAAGCCTGTAACTGTTGTCTTTCTTTTTAGTACTACACGCGATGGAGTTAACACACCTCAAACACTTCTGTTCTTTAGGCAGTGACATTTCACAGTGATCAATTCATGTCTGAAATCTTCGTTATTTCATCTTTCATATCTTTGATCTCAGTTTGAACTCGTGTTAGATTGGCCAGTTTCTCATTCAGTAAAGCAATTTCCTTCTCGCGTCGTAATATATCCTCTACTAATCTTCCTATTCTCAGTGTTAGGTCACTTATTAATGGCTCCAAGATGGCAAAATCCTTTTTAAGTTTATACATTTTGGGTTTTAAATCATTTGCAAATGTAACCGTCTTTAGAACTTTTGCTCTGTCACCTTCAAGATTCAAAAGTCTATCTGAATGCTTGTTGAAATCACTCCTTAACTCAGATAATGCTGTCTGAATTTGCTCAATTTTTCTTGCGTTACTGAATGCCAAGCTTTGTAGTTCTGTACTGCGGTCAATGCTGCTGGTAAGCAGGTTACCTATATTTTTTACTGTCTTCTCTTCACCTTTTTCTACTTTATCTTCTAGTGTTTGCAAGGAATCTGTCAGTGTAGTCATATCTGAGACTAGGCCTGAGATGCGCCTTATGTCAGTTTTTACTGTCACAATCATCAAAGTTATGTTTTTTGCTATAGAAGCTGCGTTCTGTTCAACACTTGAAACTGCATGAAAAAGAGTTGTTGAATTCTTCTGCAGTTCTTCTTGTTTTTTAATAATGCTGCTAGACCACATTTTCATTGTATAAATATCTTCCTGCAGATGTTTAATGTGAGAAATTATTTTAAGATCTTCCAGCTCTTCCATTAAGTTCCAAGTCTTTTCACACTAGAGGGACACAAATAAAAATATTTGACAAGTTTTCTAGCTTAACAATTCACATCAAAATTAAAGCTATACTCTAATGAAATATCTTGCTATTCAGATATTGAAATTGAGCACAAACCCTGTCTTTAGGAAATAAACTTCTGTTGCAACAGAACCAAAAATTCAATTTTTTTCCTTCCAGTATACATAACAAATTCAAATGTTACTACATTTTCTGTTATAACAAAAATTACAGGAAGGTGCTGTATGATTTTCCAGCATGAACTCTGAAAATACAGGTCATCAAATGCAACCTCCTTTTGATTCACTGAAATTTTTGTATTAAGTCTATAATCTCCGTGATCCAGAAAGACACATGTAGAAGGATATTCAGAAACATTTTAGAAAGATGCCTACTTTAAAATTCTTTTATCCAAAAAGCATGGACCATAATTAATTGATGTGTTTTTATTTGGGTAATCATAATATGTATTTTGAACATGGCACTCACAGAAGAAAAAGCCAAAGGAATTAGGCATGGTTCCTTTTTGTTTAAATAGCCATCAAAATATTTAA
Source organism: Pterocles gutturalis (assembly GCF_000699245.1). Taxonomy (NCBI): domain Eukaryota; kingdom Metazoa; phylum Chordata; class Aves; order Pterocliformes; family Pteroclidae; genus Pterocles; species Pterocles gutturalis. Next base: position 6,485 of record NW_010147773.1, on the reverse strand, counting down.
CAGGAAAAACTACTTAAACAGCCTGCCTCCATAAAAGCTACGTTAATGAGCCATGCTATTGTTGGATTTTTGGCTGCATTTGCTAGTTCACTTTTTTGTTTTTTTCTTAATGATTGGTTTTTGGTTTTGAAATTTGAGAGGAAGAAAGGAAAATACCTGAGTGATACTATCCTGTTCAATCCTCTATCAGTCAGTGTAGTACTTGGAGAGAAAAAACAAACAAAACACCAGAAGCAAGCTGAAACACACTCTAAGAGGCTACAATTAGTTTTGTAATAATCCTTTTCTTGACAGTAGTAGTAAAAATATCACCAAAGAAACAATTTTTTTTTTTTAACCTTTCAATAGTGTTGGTCATTCCTCACTACCACAGAACTGCTTACTTAAGAACAAAATACTGAAATTTAGGTTGTGGAGAGTTGGTGCTGGTTTCCTAGTTAACGCCCTCCAAGAGTGAGGATTTCCTGTTCAAGTTTAGGTAGGTTCAGCTTTTAAGAGGCTTGAGGTTGATGAAAGACATTAAATTGGGAAGCATGCCACTGTTCCCCAAAAAATATGAAGTAGAAACACGCTTGTGAAAAATATTTTAAAAACATTTCTGTATAGAAGAATATTTTGTACTGGAACACTGGATACTAAAGTATTTATTCCATATCCTTTCTGGAAGAGCAGTTTACTTTGAAGTAGATCATACACCAGCACAGGGCAGTCCACTACAATAAATTGTAATGAATGTGACTATAAACATACAAATCTATACATAAATAATAAATATATGAAACTGAAACACTTCATGCCATTGAAAAATGCTGGTTTAATAGTCTCTTGCTTGGGCAGCTTAGTGAAGATTTCAGTAGAGTTCTAGATCAATGAATGTACAAAACCAGAATAATTTAACCTATGCCTGATTAAGTCATAAATATGGGTTCCTGGTGTCTACTACACAGTCTCCTTTCCTGAATTCAGAAATCATCAAGACATAAGTCTGTAGACCAATTTATGCTGGTCCCAAGATCCAAATTTCAGTGAACAGCTACCAGGCCTATTAGGTAGTACTACATCCTGTGTAAGCAGATCTATTAGATCTATGGATAAATTAGATGTTCCCTGTCCCCAAATACGTAACTCCATGGCTTTCATTAATTGCTTTTGCAGCTCTTGGTTCACCAAACCTTGGGAAACAATGTCAGTGATTCTGTTAAGTTTTTGGGTTTTTTTCAAATGCAAAGCAATATATGTTAATCTGATGGCTCCAGTTCTGTTTTTTTTTAATCTAAATACTTTGCTTCAAATTTCATTTTAATAAAAAAATCTTTTAATAAATGAACTGAAAATAATCCTTTATTTAAGAAAATACTCCTTGCCTCCTCTAACACAGTATTTCTTGATCTCTGTCCTCTTTATTGTAGATCCAACATCTATTTAAATTTATGACACTACTGCTACCCTTAACATATATTGGAGTCACATTATTTACAATAAAGTGCTCTTTCATCAATGAAAACCTTAAACCCAAATTCACTTATCCCCATTCTGGTCATTTTCCAAGTTATAGCTTTCTGAAATTATTTCTTTTACTTTTGAAGATACTTTTATGTCATGCACTACTTCTTCTAAAACCACTACTTCATTTTGCACTTTCAACATGCTGTCATTGTAGTGTATGCCTTCAAGATCCTTTTGCATCACTGTTGTATCAGAAATAGTTTTCAACATATCATTTTCCACAGTATATAGCTGTCTTCTCAAGTCCTCTATCTTTTTCTCCATACTTAGCAATTCAGTTGAGAATCTAAGAATAGAGTGAATAGCATTTTCAATTGTTGGCAAATGGGCCTTACACTCCTCAATTTTAGGTTCATAGTTTGCAAGTTTCTGATCCAGGTCTGTGTCCTTGGCTACCAGACTATTCTGTTCTTCTTCTAGCTTTTCAACTGCTTTTGTATGTAAATTCAACTTTTGTTCAGTTCTAGAGAATTCATCATCTTCTTGCCTTTTTAGTGTTTTAATATTTCTGGCTGTACTGTCTTCCACATCTCTTACTCTTTCTGAAAGGGATTTAATTCTTTGGTCAACGTCATTAATTTGGGAAGTGACTTCTGCATGTATGAACTTTGCTTCAGATTTTAAAACACTAGTGTTTGTGTTCATTTCATCCAAGCTTCTTCTCCAGGAATTTGTAACATTTTGTAACTTCTCATTAATGCTCTGCATCTTTAGAGAGAGAGTCTGTTCATTGTTCTGAATATCATTTATGATGTTATGAAGAGAAGATATTTCCTGCTCAAACTCAGTCATCACAGAGATGGATGAGGCAGCTTCTTGTAGGATACTTTCAGAAGACTCAAGCTGCATTTGTAACACAAAACAATGTCCATATCTACTTAACAAAAGTAAGAATAGAAAACCACTTGCATTTATTTAACAGAGAATAAAGTCCCTTAGAAGCCACTTTACTTGTTACAAAGCTCCTATATGATTTGTTTTCATATTTCATCTTTAAAATATTGTTAACATAGCATGAAAAAGTCACAGAAAAGGGTATGTTTGTTGAATTTCTATAGAATACATGCCATATTCTTTGTTGTCAATCCCTTATTTTCCATGGTGGTTTTGGGTTTTTTTTGTAAAATATATCACACTATCTAAATCCCATGCAACATTTTGCAATCTTAGAGTGCGGTATATAAATATCCAAATTACATCATGTGTAAGTTACATCATTATGAGATCAGTGTTAAAACATCACTGGCATAAGCCATGCTGTACTTGCATCATTATAAGATACAGGGGATAATTTGACAGCCAGCCCAATTTTTCTACTTGATAATGTCACACATAGGTAAGAAAATAAAAAAGCAATGAAAAATATTACTATCACTTCATTATACCTTTCAGATTATTAGAACCGGTCTACTACATAAAAATGTCAGTAAATTTTCTTCAAATCAATGTATGTTCAAATTATACACAGAAGAGTGCTGGTAGAATGAAGTATGTGCACAAATGTAAGTTTTTAAAAACAGTTTGGCATCTAAAAAGCAATACTGAGGTACAACCACTATATTCACATACATGAACAATGGTGTGGATTGACACATTTAGTCCCATGAAATATTCTCCAAAGGCCTATTCACAGGCAAGTACAACACATTATGAAAATTTATTTTAAAACAGTTAAATTTAATAACAAAGTAAAATAATGGCAATGTTCACCATACATTATCCAATTAAGAAGTTAGTTATTACCTTTCCAGAAATTAAGTTAACTTTATTTTCCACATCCAGGAATTTTTCAGCTTCTTTCTGTAAGAAATTGTACTTTTTTTCCATATCAGCAAATTGATTTGACTGCTGAAATAGGAACCTGCAAATTGCAAATAAATAAATAGTAAACATAACTACATAATTAGCATATATTAAGTGTTCTGGGACCTGATTCACAGCCATCTGTTACTGCAGGGATTTGCTAGATCAAGACATGAGAAAAAAAAAAGATTTAATGAAGTTGATCTGTCTTCATACTGGAGTTATCTTCCAATAGAGGTAGAAAAATAAGTAAACATCCATATATGTGGTTTGTTTTTACATTGTATGCCATTCAAACAGGAAAAATGTCCGATAGGACTGCTGACCTAGGGAGGCTATTACATGCTCATAATACATTGCCTCACAATATATTTTATGGATAAAGTATTATTTAACTGGTAGAAATAAAACACACAAAAAATTTTGACTTGCAGAGCATCACAAAATCATGCATAGAAGCCTCTGGATTTAGAAAGGCTGGTTAACTCTAACATTTAGTTGTAACCATCCAAGAACATATGGTGCGTTGTGGCAAAGCTTGTAAAACTACTGCTATGATAATGATAGCTTTGAACAGACAGTAGAGATCTCAGTCCTCTACTTTACATACATTCTAGATTCAATTACTGTGAACTTGGGAGCTTTCTGAACTGTAAGCATTTTGTCCAGTTAAAAAGGAAATGAGACAACCAAGCAAAAAATCCTGAATTTTGCTGGATGTTTATTAATCCCAAAATGATGTTTTTTAGAGACTATGCAGGGGTCCTCTCAGTAGCAAGAACAATTTTATCTAGAACAATACTTGTGCTTTCAAAAATTGATATTTATTAGTATATCAAATAGCAATGAGAAGTTTCAAAATATCTACATATTCTATACAGATTGTTAGGCAATAAAAGATAAAATGCTAGCTATAGATAGATAAATGCAAAGCAGGCAAACATATACATAAAACAGCAGAAACAACATTAATCGTTTCATTCTACTAAGTCGTTCTGTTTCTCAAAGATTTAGATAATAAAATCTGGGCAATGTTAAAATAAGTACAAATTTTACCTTAGTTTTCAGATTGACGTCTAGAGTGTAATAATCTGGACTAATTTATTGCTCTAGAGCTCTGAGAATATCATCATATCATTTCTGCAGGAAGCTCAGTTTCTGATGGAACCAAGGTACTGATGCTGCTAAGATATTCTAAAACATCTTTCACAAAGATATTTGACCTTTACTTGAAGACTCCACCTGATGAACAATTTACCACACTGCTGAGCAAATTATTTACAGAAAACTCTGCTTCTGCTGTTGAATTATTTATTACCTGCCAAATGAGCCTTCTACTTACTGTCAGATTAAGTTGCTCTTCACAGTTAGAGGTAGTCTCCAAAGCAAGTATTTACAATTCATAAGCAAGGCACCTTTTAAACTTTCAACATAATAGAACAGATTGAACTTCTATAATCCCTTGCTGTACACCAATGACTCCACACTTGTGAATACTGCTAGTCTCTTCTTGATCCTTCTAGCTTTTACAAGTTTCTGTGGTCACTTAACACAAACACTATATTCAAATGTTGCCTGTGACTGAATACAGTATAGAACACAAAAGAAAAAAAATATTAGAATCCACTTTAGCGGGTTACCTACCAGCTCAGCACCAGGCAAACAGCAAGGGAAATTATGCTCAAGCTTGTCCGTGAGTCCATCCAAAAGGAACTCCAATTATTGCTGGTCCTGGGACTTGCCAGCTTCCCACAATTACTGTGCTTCTCACCCTTTTGTGAGCCTTCATTGGTCTTGGATGAAGAAATACCTTTTTTCCTCTGCTTAACTTCAGACATTTTGTGTTTTTAAAAAGCAGAAGCAAAAGAGAGAACTAGAAAAAAAACCAAAATGGACTAGTTACTTATAAACATCCCCAAATATAACATCTTACCCTTTAGTTACACAAATACACCCCCAAAAATGTTTCCTTCAGTGTTTACTATATTTTCCAGTTATGTGAACTTTTGTGAAATGTAATACCTTTATAAGACTTTGCGAAAGCTAGTTTTCTATATCATAGAGCACTGCTTTTATATTTTCTCAAACTGAACTGACTTTCAAACTTTAGCTAATTTTACCTTTCCAGAAATATTTAATCTGTTGTACAAGCCATTTTGAAGATATATTTAAAATCACAAGGACTGAAAGCATGATATTTCTTTTTACAGTTGATTACAGTCACAATTTCATCAGCAATTTTATTATCCTGTTTTACTTGTAGATGTTTTACCTACTCCACATTAAAGGGGAAAATTAATTTTCTCATTTTGAAAAATGAGATTACAAATCAAGCTTTAATTTAGAAATAGTTCTGTGGCAATGATTTTATTTCATCTGTAAACCCACAGAGATCAGTTAACAGAAACCAATTAATAGTAAAATATGTAAGATTAATGAAATAATGCATCTAGATAAAAGCTATAATTTCCTCTTTGCTAAAATTAAGGTCCGAATAGATTCAGGCAGTATGACTCTCCAGTTTGAAAGAGTACAAAAGCTCCTATTCTAACCAGGTGGAAGTAGAGAGTGGAATTTTTAAGCCTAAAATCTTCCACCATACTGCTCAAAACAGACTAGCTCCTTGGTGGATTCAGTTTATCACAATTTGAGACAAAAATATGAAAAGATAATTTTGCAGTATTGCCATTTAGTCACATGTCAAAATATAAATATTTAACTGTTAGAGATACTTACATAGTCGCATACATATGCAAAAGGCACTGTTTAAATCTGTCACAGAGCATGAAGCTCAGAGCTGTCCGTGAGTCACAGCACGAAGCAGCATGCTCGGAGTTTGGAGTATGCAGGAAAAAACCATTTCTTGCTCTCCCTCCAAAACAGCAGAAATGCTACTTTGTCACTTTTTAAAACACCTTTGGGATTGACAGCACTGTTAAGTTAAAATGAAAAAAAGATACTTGAATGACAGTTAGGGAAATAGTTTAATAGCGCAACAACACCTCGGCTTTAAGGACAACTTCGGAGCGCAGCCCCGGGCAGTACAGAGGGACGGGTCCCTGCTCCCCCAGACACCCTCCCGAGCCTCCTCTCCCCCCGGCCCCCGCTCGGCCCGGGGCACGGAAAACGGCCGCCTGCCCTTCTCCCCAGGCCGCTTCCACCTCCCCTCCACCCTC
>NW_010147772.1:379-36311 GCF_000699245.1 Pterocles gutturalis | reverse complement strand
CGAACCCGCGCGGGCACCTCCATCCCCCACCGACAGCGGGGCCCTGCCGCCCCGGCGCGTTTCTCGTTGTTCCCGGGATTTGGCTCTGGCAGCGACAATGAAGACTCGGACTCTGGCTGTGCGCTTCCAGGGATTTTTATTTATTTGTTAATTTTTAATATCCCGAATCAGTATCCAGCTCAGAGTGGAGATGTTTCAATAAGATGACCTACCCAGGGAAAACCGGCTTGTGCTCTGTTTTGCCCCTTTGTGGTATTTAAAGGATCTGATTGTTTTGCCCTGTTCCTAGCCCTGAAATCCCTGCAGTGCCAGGTTAGGTTTGCTGCAGAGCCCAAATGCTTTGGGGAAAACCTAATCGGTTACTGATCTACTGAAGGACCAAGGTATGGCATTTGCAGTAAAAGGATTTTCTAGGATGTTACCAAGCATTTGAATTAAATGGGTATTAATGAAAACAATTTCAAAGGTTTTGAACAACTGGATTAAAAACCTTTCCTCTTGTTTAGTGCAGAAGACTTTACAGACAACTGGAGGACGCGTAGGGCTGGAAGCTGCAGAGGCCAGAGACACTTGCACAAAGAAATTCTAGCGTAAAAATCCTATGAAAAAAATTGCTCTTAAATAGTTACCAGAGCTTTCAGTGCCCCTGGTGAATGGCTGAGCTGGCTCAGGGATAAATCCAGAGCTCAGGAAAGGCAGTAAATTCTGTCCTTTCAGCTCCCAAACACTTGGCTATTGAGGACACAAAAACACCGAGGACTGAGAAATAATTAAGTGAAAGTGAATGTCAGGAGAGATCCTATCAGTATGGATTAAACAGACAGATTAAATTCTTCCCAGTACTACCAGTACACTGAACCTGGTGGTGCTGCTCTCCACACCTCCCTCCCCACGGGCTCTGACACTTGCCGTTTAAGTTTGCAGGCAAAGGGGAAAAAACACACTTAGATTGCAACCAGGACTGGAGGCTTTCTTCCTTTCTCCTCCTCGCCCCAACAGAAACAGCACAACATTCTAAGTAGAAATAGGCAGGTGGGGGACCGCCAGTCCCCCCCAGGACTGTCAAACACTTCACAGCAATGCCAGCTCCACACGGGAGACACTCGGCCCTTGATCTGCAAGCAGGTGGTGCCATTAGCCCGCTTTGGCTGCGCCTTTTGCCAGCACCACACTGACCCATTCCTTCCAGCTGGCTGTGAAATGATAAAAAAGGAAGCTATTTATAAAAAAAGGTAAGATTTTTCCAAAGCCTACGAGGTGTGAGTGGGTTTCAAACTGACTCAACAAGCAGAAATGGGCATTTTGTCAGCACCCAATTCTAAGTAGAGACAGAGCTCAGGCGTGAAGTCTTTCTTCAAATCGAAATCATCCTTCGCTTTTTTACTTCTTTCGACATTTTTTCTTTGGTTTGCATTGCAGTATTTACTGCATGTCTTTGCAGTGAGACCTGTTTATTACCATTCATCTTACATGTACCATATCCTTGTGCACCAAGGTCTTTTCATCCTCAGGTTGCATATTATTGTTCAGCCAGGAAAAATTTGGCAACAACTGCTTTCATTTTTCAGCCCTTACTGGAAACGTGGCCTTCCTCACTCCCTCTCCATAAACTACATTTTACTTTCTTGATACCAGTAACACATCTCACTCAAATTCAATTTTTTTTATCAGACGTTTTCAAAGCACTTTCCCAAGGTGAGCAATAATAGCAGCATTTGGATTCTGATGGGAAACCAAGTCACAGAAAATACATAGCCCAACACCCAGCCTGCCCTGATGGGAAGAGGTGTCCTTGGGGTAGCCACTAGACCCCCCTGAGCAGAGGGTGGGTGTTTGCAGATCCTTTCCTACACTGCCTCTCCATCCCAGAGGAGGAAGGTCTCAGTGCTTCCAAAAATCAGGAGTAGGGTTCTCAAGTGGGGCACCAGCACCTGCGAATCGGGAGCCTGGTCACTGCGAGTCTGTAGCAGGGTTAGGATGGAGCCCTGTTCGTTGATTTGGGCTGTAACGTGCTGTGTAACCTTCTAGCCAGGACTCCTTTCCAAACTGAAATGAGAGAGGTAAGACCAAAGACAAACTCCTTAATTACCGAGATTCACTGCTGGCATCTGAGCTCTGTCTGCCGGGGTTGGAAGAGGAAGGAGATGGTATTCAGAGCCAGAAATTCAGGAACCACTAACTCTCAAGGCTACAGCTGAGCGTAACATGCTGACATCTGGCTGAAACTCTTGGCAGTTCACTTGGGCGATGCTAAAACACTCCAGCAGCTCTGCTAGGAAAGAAACAGAGCCAGACAGGTACAGGCTCTATAAATGGATCTCACCCGCAGAGCTCATCAGGCCTCCTGACAGATACACATCTCGCAGGCTGGTGCCAGTTGTTCTATTGTAGTCTCAGCGATACATTAATGTTTGAAGATTAAGTAGGCTTTGCAAGCAGGCTTTAAACTCTATGAGACAGTCTTTTCTGATAGCACTCCCTTGCACATTTTGAATTACTGATTTCTCTATTTTTAATCTGATCCTTTCCTTCAGACTCATTCTCATAGTGCAAACTGTGCTCTCATCCAAAGGGACTCCTTCCTTGAGATTATTTTGATAAATGCTTGTATTCAGCTTCCTACCAATCTGAATTCCTCAAGGGAAATTGTTCCCAGGAAATCTATTGATGTTCAAAGGATTGAATCTGGAGGATCTGAAGATCCAAATCCCAGAACTTTATCCTTCCAAGGTGCAGAAACCAAGTCTTGTATGATTTTCTAATGACAAGTCTTACCACACCTGCTGGGTTCAAGTTTTGGGTCCTTTGTTGCTTCCTTAGAAGAAACTGGCAACGCAGGCTAAATCTTGTCTTTCTCATCTCATTTTTGTTTGCTCGCCTGCCACAGAAATGACTGCATTTTTGCAAAGAACTTAGGAATGAAACGTACTGTGTACATACCAGTAATGGACAATGTAATTAAATGACTGATGATCAACTTAAGTATAACGTGCCTTAGTTCTGCCACTTGGGATGAGAACCATTTGAACCAAAACATGTCCCATCCCACCTCTAAGGTGGCAAACCTGGGCAAAAAATATAACTTCTAATTTTAGGAAGTTCTGTTTAATTTACCAGTAGGGCATTTGTGATAAGTTAGTCACCACCACGTCTCTCAAGTAAAAGAAAACCAGAGAACGGTTGTGTGGGGCTCTCTCAGGAGTGGTGGGATTGGAGAAGCTAGGGACCAACAGCCACTGTCTGTGCCATTCTGGAGAAGTGCAGAAAAGCTTTTGACAGCTGAGAATTCAGGATGGGTTTTTGCCATTTGATGAGGGAGTTCTTACTGTCATTAGTTTCAACCTCACAAGGTGAGCAGGACCATTTCACATGCTGCTCAGCTTATCTGAAGTGATATGTTGTGCACCTGGAATAGACAGGGGCAATTTTTTAAAGCATGGGATGGAGTCCGGAGGAGGTAAAGCTAAGAGGAAATCAATACCTGGGAAATTGCTGCAGGATCGTAACACTGTGTGTCCTTTGTCAGCGAAGGACTGGCACTGAAATCAAACTAGCTGGCATGTGCTTCACCCAAGGACCGCAGGGAAGTTAGGTCTACATGGATGTGACTCTGAAATCTGGCAGTTCCAGCTGCAGAAGATACCTGTAGCAGCTCGTACCTGGCCATATACTCCATTTGTCTCACACTGGTGTAGGCTTGGGTTTAGAGGGCAAACAGACAGTTATCCACTGCTCATTGCTAACCTGAAGTGACGCTCTGGGGGAGGTAATTTGAGTGTTTCATTCCATATGTTTTGGGAGCCCGTGGATGCTGACAACGCTAGCTGTGGTCGGGAGGAGAGGTGGGGAGAAACTGTGAAGGTTCTAGGGACAAATCAAGAGATATTCTAAAGAGAAAAGGCTGTTTATTTTGCAAAACAAGTTTGTCATCTGTTGTGCCAAATTATTATTGATACTGCCACTGAATGAAGTTCCCATGAGGAATGCTGTCAAACATCCCATACATTTAGACTTTGAATGCCACTGATACACACAGAGCAGCTCTCAGGCTGCGAAGAGAGCAGAACTGCAGCCAGAGCCACCCTCCTGCACGGGCGGGGGTACCAGCCCTATCTGCATGACTACTGATGAGAACAATGACCACTAGAACATAGACTACAGTTATCCGCTCAGATGTACCCTGCAACATGGACAGATGCAAAACTGGCTCCAAACAACACCGGATCCTATCACAGCCTGAGCCCGCATGGTGGGATAACCGCTGGCAGCAGTGGGGTTCACAGCTCTTTCTGCTGCAGGGGAAGCAGCCTCACTAGCCAGAGCGAGAGCTCAAGGACTCATGTGGAGGAGCTCCACAAACAACCCTTCTGAGTCCTGGGGAGATACAAAGGTTTTGACTAAAGCTGGGACAGGAAAGCTCAGGGACAGAAAAGCTGCTCTATTTATACTATTTCAGAACTCCTACCCTGTATACACCCGACAGAGCCTGGAGGGATTTTAGAAATTTCTGCTGCTTCCTGCAATTAATCTGAAGTCATAAAGAGAGCTTGTTGTTGAGGGAGTCTTGCTGGGTCCAGCTGTGCATGACAGGAACCCAGCCCAGGCACAGCAAGGAAACCCCGAGGACGATGAAGGTTTCTGTAGCCTTTGGAAGCAGCTCACTTGAGATATGAATGCGGACCACAGCTCTCACCTAATCCGAGCTGGGCAGCAGGCAGCTATAAACAAATCAATTATAGACTGATTCCCCTTGATCTGAGCAGTATTGGCCAGTGTCGTACAGCAGCTCTGCATAAGGCCGTGGGCCAGGCAGATAGAGAATTAGCTCAAAACCATGCTATGGGATAATACCCTGAAACAGCGTAGGCTCTCGACTGGTTTAACAGCATGGTCTGATTCATCTGTTCAGCTAGCCTAGCACCAAGCCAGTGGAAGAAAAAGAAGTCATGCTGAAAAATTGGTGCAACTGGCCTCACACATGAGAGAACATGAACAGATTGCTTCAAAAAGCAAAGGAAAATGCCCTTCCAGTTTGCAGAGACAGTGTGCAGCTGTGTGCACCAGTAAAGGGACTTTCGAAAACCTGCCCTGTGCTGCCTAGAAATCCCTTTCTCCAGTGTTCACGAGTAGATGGTACAAGAGATATACCTGCCCGATTTGCACATCAGCTCGTCTCCCTGTGAACGGGCTGGTGCTGTTTCTTTTGACAGCTGGAGGAACGCAGTAGTTCTTGCTTCTCCTCATGTTGTTGTTGTTTCTTGATTCCACTAGAAGGGCCCTGGTCAGCTGCTCAGTTCAGGGTCAGCTCCAGATCCTGCTTTGGTCCATTCAATCCTATTTCATGATTTCTCTATAAAGTGGTCTGGTCCTGATTTGATACCAAAGAGAACGTGAGCCCCTGAAGCACTCAAAGCAGGGAGAACCCAAAGGCATCGGTGCACATCTGTCCAGGTACAGAGCAACTGTGATTTAACACCATGGAGTCATTTGGCGTGCTGAGCTTGCTCAAGCCTTTCCACATGGTTGGTTGGTGCTTCTTGAGAGCCCACAGCTTGGAAGGAGGATATTGCTTCACCAACAAGTGAGCCAACCCCCTGCCCGTGCAGGTACCCACATGCACACCAGATGCACTGTCCTTCCCAACGATCCACCTCTGCCCCCAATAGCTGTGACAAGCACTCTGGTGCAAGGTGAAGGCATTTGGCAGCAGGGAGGTATGCGTCATCTCATCTGCTGAAACTTTTTCCCAGCATCAAGTCACACAAGCCCCGAGACAGGAAGGTCTGGGTCCCCATCAATTCTGAGCATTATAAAGTCAATACTAAAAATCTGGCAGGTGGAACTCATGCTGGCACCTCATTTTTAACTCCTCTGAATGGTCCTGGTCTTATTGACACTAAGGCTAAGTGTTCTTCTTAATGGGGCTTTCATAAACCTTGTTCCAGGAATGAAACCAGCTGCCAGCGCACGCAGCACGCCAGGGAGGACCCTTCCTTTTTCCAGAGCACATGAATGGAGCAGGGCTCGCCGGCTGCTTTGTGTGCTTCGTGTGAAGCTGTGATGCTTGCGAGGGACTGGAGCATGAACTGCCCCACTAACGCTAGCAGGTGTGAGTAATAGAGGAGAAGGAGGAAAAGGCTGATAATCAAAAAGAAAATGGCAAAAAGATAAACCCTCCTGAGCAGGCAGTGTGAGAAAGTATTAATGGTTAACTCTCTCATTGTGGAGTAGGAGGAAAAAATGCAATTGCAAAAGGAAAGAGAAGTTTACCTTGCAAAGCAAATCCGTCATTAACCCTGCCAGATTATCATTGTTATTATTTGCTCTTCACTCTTTGAACGATAAGGAGAGCATGGGAATGACCCTCAACTACAGGCATAACCCTCTGCCCACAATCTCCCTGCCTGCGTCCTCACACACACAGAAAGGAGGATGCTGAACACAGCCTTTGAAATTCAGGAGGATAATTGATTCTCTGACGCGTAGAAGCCCACAGGACTCCTGAGGGAGCACAGGTATAAAAGAGGAGCTGCACCTCCCTGGCAGCCAGAGGACAGCTGGGGAGAGCCGAGTGTCCACCCGGCTCAGCACGCGTCCGGGTCCTGCCCTGGCACCGGGAGGGGACAGACCCAGCAGGGCTCAGAGAAACGGCTCCAGAGAAGAAGTTGTATTCACAACAGGGCAAGGAAACACCTGGGCAGGAGACGATCGAGGAAGCATTTGTTTTCTGAAGGAACGGTAAGTGAGTGTCTCTGTATGTGCCTTTAATAAGATAACGATTATTCAGAAATTGGAGACAAGTTATACTGAAATGCAGTCAAAGCTGGCATCAGTAATTAGCTTTGCCAGGTACAACATCCTTTATACTATACAAGATTTTTTTGTACCGACTTATTATGAAACAATAATTGAACTATAGGATAAGTGTAAATCAATAGAATACTGCTACAGGTGAGCCTTGTAAAACATGTTAGACGCTTACTACCTGTAGCACAGTTTGCCTCTTTTGCTATACAAATGCAAGTTGCTTTTACTCTAGAAAATGAACGTTGTTTTACTCACCTGTCAATAAATCTGTGTTTGAGCCAGACCAAAGTGTGAGGAGAAAAGCAACGGTGTGTTACAGACAATGTGAAGCCAGCTACAACGAGGCAGAGTAAGGCACTTGAAAGGATTTCTGCTTTTCTAATGTAGTATTTCATAGTATAAACGTCTGACCTTTATAAAACCACAGGGATGGTAGAAGCTTCATTTCATCTACATAGTAGTTTTTTTAGGAGTGATTGGGTTCAGAAACAGTATAGAGACGGTTACCCCATCTCTCCAACATCATAGTCACAGTGCTGCGGTTAGCGTTGTGCAGGATGGAGTGAAGCTATTACGCTTTATCTGCTGGAATGGCACTAAAAGCTCTTAATCTTAAGGGGAATGTATTTATTAACCATTTTGCCACATGCTGCCAGAATGGAAAGTAAGGTGTCCCTCACCTCAGGAGAATTTCGAAGGTGACAAGGTTCTGCAGAGCTGTCAAGCTGCCTGTGTGCAGGGTGAGACTTCAGTTCCCCGGCTTGTCCTCTGAAATAGCAGATATTTCTGGGAAAGGGGTAGGACTTTCATTTCAGAGTCCTTCCCGAGGGAAAAAGGGAGACAGAAATGCCCAAAAAGCTGGGATGAGAAGCAGACTGTAGTTGAGAGAAGACAAAGCAAGACAGGGGAAGAAAGGCAAAGCCAACAACAACAACAACAAATTGCAAAGAAAGTAATAGTAGAGAAAGAAAAAAAAAATCTCAAAGGAACAAGAAGTGATTCTGGAGAAAAATCCAGCATTCAGAGAAGAGAAACCAGATACAGAAAGAAAGTGGTAATCAGGGCTGTATCCTAGGAAGAAAAAAAGGGAAGCAGACAGCATTGGGGTAGGTTTTCTTCTACACTGATATTTCAATTCTCAGCTCACATAGCAGCTTTTCTGATTGGCACTTTCTACAGGTGCTGGTGCCACAGTCTCCTGGTACCCCCTGAGCAGATGCTTTAGATCATTTTCTCTGTCTAGAAAGATCTGACTTGGGATTTGTCTTGAAGATATTTAGGGGAGAAGCACAAGAGGGGAACGCTTTTTCAAGTTCAAATGAAAAAGGAAAAAAAAAAGCAGGAAATTTGCTCTAAAACCAGAAGCCCTGTAAATCTCAAAGTAACTTTTTTTGCTGCTTCTGAGTATTCCTCAGCTCTCTGAGGGGCCAGAGCGATTCCATAAGAGAGCAGGTATGGGAGGCGGAGGGTGCCACCCATGAGTTCACAAGAAGCTCTGCTGGAGCCAGGAGCAATGGTGCTGCTCCCAGGGGAAACAATGGGGAAGCTGCTGGTCCCCCGGCTGGGAGCATGAGCACCTGGAAACAGGGACCAGGCTGAGAATGAGGTTGTGATAAGAAACCCCATTTCTTAGTGCTCCACCTTTTCCCCTGTCTGTCCACACACTTCTGACACTGCCACTAATTCTGCTAATAACTTCCATGGTATCAAGATCTGACCCACTCGCGTGAGCACTGGTCCTTTAATTAGCTTTCCCCCCAGTATTTTGATCAGCTTTCAAGAGAGGGGGAACCAAGTTGAAACAGAAAACTAGAGCTCACTGCCGATGTTTCCTGTCGGAACGGGCCCCCTCCTGCCACCACCATCAGTAAACCCCACTGCTTGGAAAGTTCGCTTGGGAAATTAGAAACCCAACCAAACCCCTTCCATTTGGAAATTCCTCTTTTTGCAACAGAGTATTGTAATACATTGGAAAGGTTTTTTTTAAAATAAAATTCTAAAGGGTTTTTTTTCTATTACGGAGATCAAACATCTTTCTGCTCTTTTCTTGTGTAAAATAAGACAGGGAACAGGGAAGCTTGATATTTTAAAGATTTCTATCCACATTCTTAAAGAATCTTTTTTGAGTGAAAGATCAATTGCATTCAATCAAAACTCAGGAAGAGCTTTCACTGAAATACCTTCCTCCTGTCCCTTGCTTCCAATGACAAAAGCATCGCGTTCTGCTCCAGAGGGTGTGCGACCTCAGCCGGCTCTGTCCTGAGTCACTGGCAGCAGGCAAAGCACTGCAGCCGCAGTCAGAGGGCAGACGCCCACAGCTCAAGACCACCTCCCCTTCCCCCAAAGCCGGGGCTTAGAGCTGCGCAGGCATCTCTTGACACAGCAGCAGTTCAGCTCTCCCAAAGGGACAGATTTCAGTCCAGCCCCACCCCCCCCCAAGCACACACTGAAGGAGCACATTTCCCGTCCCTTTGTGCTGATAAGTGAGCAAGGGGACCAAGAACATGAAGGTGGCACTTGGCCTCCCCCCCCTCCCGACCCTGAACATCTCACTGCTGCTGACTCAGACTGCTCTGCATTTCAGGTGACCCCCAAGGGTGGAAGATGCTGGATAAGGCCACCATACTCCTGTTCCTGCATTTAGTCACATGCTCCATCTCCTCTCCTCTCTACCCAGCTCTCAGGTAAGCTGCTGAATGTTCTATCCATAGTCACTCCCTGCCTCATCTCCAACCTTGTGCAAAATAAGCACGTGCCAAATTAAGGTTGCTAGCACTCCTGAAAGCCAGAAGAACTGTATGTGCACTGATAAACCTATTTCTTTACCCTGACTTAATTTTTTGGGAACACTGCTAGCCTAGGGGCAGTTTCCAAAGAAGGCAGGCACCCGACATGGAATATTTAATCCCAAGCAGTTGGTTTTGGAATTAAATGCTGGGTCCTATAGAGGGAAATCTGGCAATCTCCCGAGCAGCCAGCACCACCAGCTCCATCACTGATTAAAATTTGTGCCTGCAGGCCACCTGCATTGAAATCAGAACTGCAGATATTCTAGTACATGAACTTGACAGTTGCCTATAAATATCTCAAGTATTTCCTTGTCGACTGTTGGAAGTTGTAATATTACTTCCTACCAATGCAAACTGGTGGAAGCACGAAACCGAGCATTGGGTTCTGTAGTGTGGCTTTGCAATGTCCCATAGAAAACACCTTAGCCTTGTGACAAAGCCAACAATACCAGAATTGCTGGAATTGCTCGAAGATGCTGGGAGCTCAACGAGGGGGAAAGTGGCAGTTCTGCCAACCATCTTTTCACTGCTGAAATAGCTTCAGGGCAGTTTCTAGCCAGGGAGTGGGGGAGAGTCATGGAGAACACTTGGGTTACCGATGAGATGAGGATGGCAAAAAGAAAGAAAAAGCGGAACAGGGAATAGTGGTCAAGAAGACTGATCCCTGCCTGGCAATTGAGCACATCTCACAGGATGCCTTGGGTTTGTCTTGCAGGTACAGTCCTGGGCCGGTTGCTAGCAAGGCCGTGAACTTCCAGCTACAGCACAGCAGCCCATTACAGAGCCACAACCTCTCGGCAGAAGAACAGGATGAGGAGGGTTTGTTAACAGATCCCACTGAGAACAGGTTTGGACCTCACCTCTCAGCCCCACTGCAATCTTCCCCCAGCCTGGGAACAGCCCAGCAGGTCACTTAGTCCCACCAGCACCAAGAAATCCAAGCTCCAGGGGGAGAACCCAGCTGAGCCCCGCCACTGGAGCAGAAGGCTGGGACCGTGCCAGCTCCCACCATCGCCTGTGTCCAGAGCCACGTCCTGCTGTCCCCCAGCAGCAGGGACATACTGACAGGGGCAGGGTCAGAGGCCTAGCACTCCTGCAGGGAACCTCATTTCCCACCGAGCTCTGGGAATCCATCTGTGCGGTTGCTGCAGCCTCTCCCTTCCACCCCTGCCAGGAGATGGAGGATGGGTATTTCTGTCTGAAGCACAGAGGACTCACCCATACAGCAGTGGGACCAGCCAAGGGGCTTGTGCTTCCCTCACCCGCAAATTTTCAGGAGCCTGGGTCTAACCACAGGCTAGAGACCTGCTGGAGGCTAGTCACCCCATCCCAGAGACCTCCCAGGAGGTGACAGTGCTGCTGCAGAGCACAGGAATGTCCCAGCTCTGCCCTATCCTAGCCTGCTGTTCTCCTCCTTTCCACTGGTTCTCTGACCTTGCCTTTGGTTTGCAGGCACTTCTCTTTACTGGCTTTAGTGTGGATACTGATTAACAGACGTTTTATTTTGCCTGCTGCTTCCCTGTCAGGGCTGAGCTCCCTCGAATCCTTTTACCCTCCAACACCAGTGCAGTCCAACACCAAAAAGTGTTTGCTATTGTTAACCTCCTCCTGATCTCAGCAGTGCTACATCTCCTGTATTTTGACATCTGAAGCATCCATTTCTCACCCAAAAGGTTAATCGCTAGCTCACAGAGCACACCTTGTGCTTGTCTTTCACCCCTAGGATGCCACGCCATGCTGATGCCATCTTCACCGACAACTACCGGAAATTCCTGGGGCAGATTTCCGCCCGCAAATTCTTACAGACCATCATTGGCAAGCGGCTTGGGTAGGTCACAGCGCTTTGCTGTCCTAGGGCTAGTGTTCTGCATATTACACTGGGCAGTTTCTTTCCTGCATGCAGCAGAAATAGCTGCCTTCTACTGCATCAGAAGCAATCTCTCCTGCTGTTCCACATCCCTCAGGGCATCCTGCATCCCTATGTCTCCAATTCCCCTAATCACAACTATCACTAAGCAGCCTAATTAATCCTTTCCTCCTACCATATCAACAAGCAATAATATTTGCAAATAATAGTTGCAATGATCATTCACCAGTAGGAAACAGTTATCCCTGGCCTGAACACAAAAAAACAGCCTCTCTACTACCACTCCGGTAGATTTGGCTAGATAATCAGTGACTGCCATGAAATAAGACCAACCAGTCAGATGTGAGCCAGCTCCAATCCCTCTCCTAACACAGGAACAAATACGCAGCCGGCCAATTTCTTACTGAAATTAAGCAGAATGGCCACGGGCTCAGACCCAGCAGGTTCCTTTGCCGTGTTGCTCAGCTGAAGCCAAACTTTGAGCGAGGGACTAAAAAGCATCTCTGAAACAAAGATATTTCTCATCTTTGCTTAACAGCAGCAGTGGGAGCAGCCCAGGAGAAGGGGTGCATGAATTTCTGACAAGGCGCCAGTCTGACAGCATCCTGATGGACAGCCGCTACCACCAACAGATGGTACTGAGAGACTTTCTGGGAGCCATCCTGCAGAACCAAAGGTTGGTAGGAATCAGTTCATTACCTGCTTACTGGAGGAATAAGACAACATCCTTCTTGCTGTCTGGCTTCCAGATGTGAAGTGACTGGATTAAGTATCATCTTTCAGGTACACTCAGAATAAAGCTCTTACCTGACCCCATAACCCATCCCTTCCTTTACATGGGCAACCAGGGTGCAGGTAAGGAACAGCCTGTCCAGATCCAGCCCACACCACACACAGTAGCACATCACTGTGCTGTCTTCTCAATCCCATAATTCAGCAAAATAGCAGTGGAAAAAAAATAATTTCTCTCTCAGTGATGCCATTACTGTCCTGTCCTCTTCTTTCCCAGGCCTCAGGACATCAACAGCAGTCAGTTAGAAGGCTTTCCCAGCACCCTGGCTAAGCTCATGTGAATACTTCTCCCTTTTTCATCTCCCCATGCTCTGGTGAGTACCATCCCCTGCTCAGCTCTGTACATAACACACTGCTGCTGTGCTGCTCAAGCGGTTTGAAGGCTCTCCTTCAGGAAAGCCAGCTGCCACTGCTGCCCATGAAAAAGGGTGCTTGCTTCAATTTAAGGGGAAAAAACTCTCAATCCATTTTGTCAAGTACCTAAAGTCCTCTTAATCTGAACAGATAGACAAGTGTTGTGAAGCCACATACAGATGTCTGGGAACAGGCTTGCAACAACCAAAAGCAGCCTTGTAAGGCTACCTGAGACTGGTTGCCTGAGCGCCTAAACTAGGCTAAAGGCAGTCTAAAGTCTCCCTCCAGGAGCAGAACCTGCCTCTAGATCACCAGGGCATTTCAGGTTTTCCCTGCACTGAATAGGAGAAGATATCTTACCATTTTTCTGTACCCCTCACTCCCAACAGTAGTTACCTGGAACTGGAATTACACTCTCAATCTTGCCAGCCCTGAGGGACCAAGAGCCAGCAGACAGGGAATACCTTCACTCGTACAAACATCAGTTGTCGTGTTTGAAGCAACCTCATCTTACCCCCCTGTCCCACAGAAATTAAGCCTGTCCAACCCTCACCAGTACAGCGTAAGGGGTGTGGAGAGACCTGTATGCATACTAAACAAAAAGGGGACTGGGGGGTAGGGGGGGAGATCAGAATTTACATAAATCATGACGACAGTTTCATCTGGGAAAGCGTGGCATCTCAGCATCAGTCTTGCCATGCTTGACTTGGCTAACTTTCCACAAATAAGGTCAGCCAGGAAAAGTCTCCAAAGAATTAAAAAACTTCTGGGTGTGCTCACAATTTTGTCTTATAATTCTGTTTTTCTCCTGCTTCTGTCTAGAATAATTCAGAGCTCATGGATCTGACTGTACAGTGAGCCCTTCACAGCCATGAAGATGTTCCCAGATGTGACCAGCTGGAAACTAATGCACACACCTCAGCTCTGTTCAAAGGAATGCAGTTCTGATGCACTGCTTAACTTACTTCAGTCTTTACAATTTAACTCCCCTCTTTAAGTACTGGTCTGTGTACTGAATCAGAAAAAAAAATACCTCCATGGTTTAACCTCAGGCTGCTTTACGTACAAAGACCAAAACCAACCAGTACACTTGTAATCCTGGAGACATACTGCCTGCTAATTAGGGCTCTCAAATCACAAAGAGCAGCAAAATTTCTGCCAAGTCATCATTCTGTTTGAGGGCCTGATGAATAAACATGAGGCCACCAAAAGGCACCTTTAGGCAACTCAGTAAATTGATTACACCCTCCTCTAAATAGATGCTGATGGCACAACCACCCACACAGCTCAGATCAGGGGGAGGTAAGACATGAATCCACATGTCTACCACCCATTAGAAACGCTGCTGCGGGCTGCTGCTGCCTAGCTGCTTGATACAGAGCCCTGGCAGCAAAACTGAGCTCTGAAAAGCTCAGCTACAGGTACTGCTCAGCCTCGAGACGTTCAGACTGAAACTACAGCTCTGCAAGAGTTAAAGGAGATCCCTGTGCATCAGACTGGGCTGTCGCTGTGTTTTAACTCCATGTGCCATCCAGTGGCTCTACACTTCACCAGTAAATGTTTTCAAAGAATTAAGTTATTAACCCAGTGATCTCACACAGCCACTTCCTTTCCTGTCACCACAATCCTCCTATTGTTTGTGTAATAATGATGTCTTCAGACATGTAAATAACGTCAGGACGGGGGTTACTTTCCCATCATTAGTGGGAAATAAAAGTTGTTCTAAATAAACCTGTCCAACAGCAGGTCAAGATGGCTCTTTGTCTGTGGAAATGTTAGTTTCTTGATTCTGAGCCCAGAACAGAAGATGTCACTGAAAGACAGTGGTCACATGCCCCGAGGACAACTCAGAGCTGTGCTAACAAAGGCAGCAGGTCCAGCACCAGTAACTCAGAACCAGGTTGGAAATACAGTAGCACGCAAACATATATCAATGCCTCTGAAATCATCCCTCCTTGCACCCGAACAATTCCTTGATAGTCTGCCCTAGATACCATCTCATTTTTCCACAGGTGGCCGTGTTTTAGGACAGCAGGCTCCAGCATGCATGGAAATAAGTTCATACTTGTACCAAATCCCTATCAATTACATACTTTCTGTTTAAGTTTTACAATTTTAGTGCTACAAAAATACTACTAACTGCCCAGCAGGATTGGAAGCAATGAGGGGACACTGAGGGCCATCAGAGAAGCTGTGACAGCAGCAAGTGCACTAACGGGTGATCTGTTACCCTCCTGCAGACAGGCAGCATGAGCCATCCTGTTTCACAGTGCAGCTGGACGGAGAACCCACAAAAGAAAAAACAACCCGAGCAGGCCTGGTTCAAAATGTGTTTGTAACCTGTTCTGTAACAACTAACATGCTTGAAGCCATTAGGACTTACTTGCTCCAAGGAAAGGAATTATAAAAAAGAAGCAGCATCCTAAAGTAGTTAAGAAAACATGTCAAAAAATTTGAAATTGTTAAGCAGTATAAAAGCTATATGCAAACAGTAGATGGGATACTCCAAATAAAATCAACAGACCGATCAAGAACAGTTTGGAGAGACCCAAGTCTGTATGATTAAACAGCTGGGTGAGTGCAGCTATTTGGAATAAAAGCGACTCCTTTGAAAGTTCAGTTTGTGTCAAAATGAGGAAACAAATGCTCAAACTCAGTGAGATCAAATATAGAAACTAGTAAAGCAAACCAGAAAATGTGTGAGGAATAGAAGGCCAAAAAAATAAGAACTTTTCCTAACACGTAGCCAAGGAGGTAGAAAATCAATAGCAACACACACAGCTTAGAGAAGATACATCACAGTAGCACCCCATGATTTTCTTTTTGCATCTGTGCTCTCCTTGGATAACGTGCCAGAACTCCTCAGGGAAAGTGGAGGATCTGCCCTAGCATAAAATATCGGTAGAAAAATAAGTTATAAACCAAAGCTGATGAGTGACCAGTAAAAAAATATGAGGCTCAAAAAGAACTCACCAGGGTGAAGAGGAATTCCAGGGTAAAATACTACAAATAGCGCCTTAACTATTTCTTGCTTAAAACTCCTTGAGCCCCAGAGGACTTGAATGCAGCATGAGATCAGGCTTTTGAAGGCGCGCAGAGGTGGTTAAAGGGGTTCATTAAACCTCTATGGCGTCCAGCATAATGTTCACAATGAACAAACGGGTGGCAACTGTTACAAAGAACAGAACCAGTGAGCTAAGTGTGAACAACTGCAGTGGGGAAGAGGCAAGATGGCTTTTATAAAGCGGAGTCATGTCTCACACGTGTGAAGGTCTTTGGAGGATTCAGCCCCACACCCTTTATCCACATGCCTGCTGGCTGACATCATTTTCTGGGATCTCCAAAAAACATTTGATAAAGTTCCTTTGCCAAAAGGCCTTTAAAGAAACTAGTCTGACACGGGACAAACAGGAGCCAACGCACAGAACGCAGGGGAGGGAGCAACTGTTAAGTTTCCCATGTGGAAGTTGCTCATCAGGAGACTTGGGCCTTTGGTTTTACTATCACGGTATCCTTCAATAATGCTTCAGTCTGCTGCCTCAACACAGCTTAGTGGTCTTGAAGGCAGTAATTAATTGAGAAGTTAGAGCTCAAGTGTGGCTACGCAGCAACCAGCAGATTCCTGGCATTTGGTTTCACAGAAGAACAGAGAAAATAACCTCAAACTCATATTTGGAGTGAAAAGATTATTTTCAGAGGCTGGAAAGAAAGTGAACCCACTCAAGGGACCCACCAGACCTGCCAGGGTCAGACACAGCCGGGCACCCCAGCACCGCAGCTGGCTCCCCGCAAGGGCCAGGACCCCAAGTACTCCTCTGCCTGAGCCCGGAGGGCCCACAGCAACTCAGCACAGCCCAGCCCGGCGCCATCCTGAAGTCAGAGAGGACAGCCATTAGCGGAGAAATGCAGATGACAGCGTCACACAAGGGACAGGCAAGAGTGGGAAGTCCCCCCCCAATAAACATGTCCCTCTGGGAAAGGACATGAAAGAACAGGAAGCTTCACACAGCAATGACTCACAAAATTACCCACCAGAAAAAGCTCTTTTCACTCTCATGTGAGCCCAGCTTCCAATCAGAGCCTCTGAGACAGCCAAAAAGCAAAATTCAAGACCATTCTTTCCTCTTTATTCACAAATCGTTTAGGATGAGGAGAGGGCACCTGGGAAAAGGCAGAATTGTATTCTCTTTTTCCTCTTTTTCTAAAGGAAATTCAAATGTCCTGGGAGAAAAAGGGGGGAGGATCCAGGGGAGAAAGAATTTTCTGGATTCATACAAAACGCACTCAAGTAGCATGAACACAACAATGAAAATCAGATTTTTTAAAAAGTACAACTGGCACCCTTTTGACTCAATATAAAAAAAAAATCTCCTTCTGCCTTCCTTCTTCTGGTCTTTCAGTTATTTATTCACTTCTGTTCTGAAGGCATTTGCTTTGTTTTTTCCCCATTTCTTCCATTCTTCTGGTACTAGTGTGTCCTAGAAAGAAAAATCCAAAAAGTTAACTCCTCCAGGCAGCAAAGAACTTCTTGCACAGCAAAAGTCTCCCCGGACCCTTCATTCTCTCTCAAAGGAAGCCTGTCAGATAAGCTTCTCAAAGGAGGCTTATCAGAGTGATAAAACCAGAACTGCAATGGAACAGAGGACTGAATTCAAGGAGGATGGAAATGGTCAGACAAAACGAGGGTTAATTTCTGGTGCAAAATGAACCTTGTAAATTACAGAACTGAATAAAAAAGCAGGGCTGAACACAAAGTTTGCAGGTACCTTAACCATTCTTCTACTTTAAACAGGGCCAAACTGTCCACTTGGAATCAGTTGGTCCATGTAAACACAAAGAAAAGATCTCCCCAAGAAGATGAAGAAGTAATGTGGGCGCAGCAAACTTGGGGCCCTTCTCCCTTCCAAGATGCCACAGATAGGCATAGCTGTGGATGCTGGGCACTTGACAGTCCAGCCCGAGAAGCTGTTAACAATACAGTCTGAACTGACACATCTGGGGCATCAGAAAACCCAGTAATAAGGAAAAATGTGACTGCACAAGGCAGGAAAATATAACTTAGGGTTTGTGGATAATAAGTTCTTTGCAAGATGTTCCAGGATTACTTACAGCCCATGGGGAATTAAGGAGTTAAAATACCAGGCTGAGAAACAGAAAACATGCAAGCTGTGGAGAACACACTCCTGAGGCATTTGGTAACAGGGCACTATAGAGCTGAAAACCACCAGCCCAAAGCTATGGTACAAAGAAGTGTTGAGGGACCAGAACAGCACCAGCAAACGTGGCCAGGATGCAGCCAGCATTCACCTACTAGAACAAGCAACAGCCATCTCCAGTTACTCTCCAGTTACTTGTCATAGCTTGTTCTGTGCTCAAATACCTGAAAACACTCCAGGGAAAGAAGATAGTAACAGGGTGTTTTTCTAAGGGACACAATGCCAAAGTCTCCATAGGTAATTTTCAGGAAACCATCCTCCATACTATCTGATCTGCCGACAGGAGCTTATACCACAGCACACATTGTTTCTGCAACACAGCCACCCACGCTCGTTTTGTTTTGCACCGCAAAAACTGAGCTCCTTTCAACACACTGTGTGTGCCTGGAGCACTGACTATGAACACGAGAGAAAGCAGACACTCAGGAGATGTACCAGGGCAACACACGCTGCAGTGATTTCAGTCTCATCACAGCACTTGTCCCAGATGCTCTCTCCTTTCCCCAAAATAAAACAGTGCACTGAACGAGAAAAGAAGCCACACACACACATTCAGAATTAGGCAGCATACAGAGTGGCAGGCAGCCTTGCCTCCTGTGCCACTGTGGATATTGCAAACTGGGACCTTACCTGTTCAGAGTGAAAGGAAACAAAGGGCTTTGCACTGGTACACGCTACTGAAGACCTATCAGGTGATTGTATGGAATGGAAGGGGCTGGCTGCTGCTGCTGGCTGAGCCATCACGACCAGTTCAAACAGGAGGGTGAACCCTGGCTTAGGTCGTGTTCTCAGCTGAGTGAGGTGGTGCTGACCTGGCCCTGCTGCACACAGAGCTCTCGCCATCCCAAGCAAGGACGTAATTCAGCAGAGTGCCTGGCAGCTGAACAACCAGAGCACTGCAGATGGGATAGGGAGTATCAGCAGCAGGGTGGGAACAGCCCAGGTATCAGCCGTTTTCATCATGTTCTCCTCCAGCCAGCATTACTAACAATTTATTTACAGGAACAATACTGCTTAAACTAGGTTTATTTCATCACCTGATAGCTGCTTGGTGCCCAAGACAGCATATCCACACGTGCGCACACATTACCGTACAGACTTGAGATGATTAAGGAAATCACACAAAGGCAACTTAGTCTCAAAGGACACATACTGCTAATATGCAAACCTGCCAAGGACACCCAAGGACTGATTTAAAGCTCAGTAAGTGATGTTGGAAGGAAGCAGCTTCAGGTCAGGTATCTTTTTGTACAAGGAGTGATGAGGTGAAATGAAGCAGGCAGCATGCCCAGGAAAGGCAAATTCCAAAAAGGCCCTTACTTCTAGAAGAGCTGGTCACTAGCAAAACCCCCTTTTACCGCAGTGTTCTATACTTTGCCAACCTACTGCTCTGCTCTGCAGCGATCCTGCCAAAAGGAGAGAGGAAGAAAGGTTCAGAGAAGATAGGAAGGAGGAAAGCAGTACTGCTCCAGGAAAAAGAGCCAGTGACAGAAATGCAAAAAGCAAAACCAGGCCTTCTGGTAACTTCTGTAAAAAGATGGTTTCTACAGTCTCCTTCCTACACCCGCCAGCATCCTCCAGAGTGGAACAGCCGCTCTGCCTCTATCTAGTTAATTATCACTGCACTTCAACGTCTGAGACAGGCTAGCAGCGTGTTAACAAAAAAATGTCTTTTTGAACTTTAAAGTGATGTACAAAGGGTTTAACTTTAGCCTAAGGTAGAAGTTTCACTTTCAAATTTGCCATTGTAGTTGCAGCTTCATGTCATTTCCAGTGAAAAAGCATACAGACACCCCCTGCAGGGTTTTGAATTAGGAACCAACCACCTGCATTTATGTGCTAACAGAAGCCCTGGTTCAGCAAAGACACTCAGAAGTAAGCTTCACTGTATTTTTTTTCCCCAAATACATATCTTACACAATCTGTAATTAATAAAGATTTTATCATTACCCTTCAAATTAAAAAAGAAACATTATTAAATGACATAACATAGCGCCGTTGGCAACAAAATCCTAGTAAGAACTGTTATGCTAACAAGAGAGAGTGCCACAGTGGAGAGGGCTGGACATCCAAGGGAGCAAGGCTGAGAAAGCTGGGAGGATAGTATGGAAAGGGTTGATTATAAAAACCATCCTTCCTGCTACAGCCATACAAGTAGAGATGTTTTAAAGACAACAAATCAATGCAACCCCTCTGAAAAGTATATTCTTGTGTTTTTTTTATGGCTCTTGTCCTGGTTTCAATACATTGACATCAAAAAAGTGAGAACCCAGGGATATCTATGCAATGAGGTATGCAACGATAAACAACTCCTAGTGTCTCAAAAAGAGGAAAGTAAGAAAAGCACAGGTTTGATTGAAAAGCAGGTCAATAAAATAATTTTCAAAGCCAAACTCTACATTAGTACAAAAGGGCTAAAACTTGAGTCTCACATGGAAACTCCATGTGGCAGAGGTGAAGGACAGGGAACAGTTCAATCTCTAATTAATGCACTGTACTGGAAGCTTGGGTCAGCAAACTGCCTGCAGGCTGCCTAAGCCATGGCGCATTCACGAGACACTGCATGGCAGAAGACACAGGTGTGAAGAATCAGTCCAGCGCCAGTGCAGAAATGAATGTTGTATCCCTAACATTTACCAGAATTCTCCCTGGTTTTGCTTGCATGTGTTGCCCTTGTCTGTTGCTGCACACCTGTGATAAGCATCTGCTTCCCTTTCTCTATAATCCCCTTTTAGGTAGGGGAAGACAGCAGGAAGATACCCCACCTTACCTTCCTCCTCTTAAAACTTATCTCACAAGCACAGCCACAGAAGAGTTGGGCCTCTTCTGCATTTATAGTGGCTTTCATTATCTAACAGTATTGTAAAAGCTTGATATATCGTAGTAAAACAGATTTGTCAGTGAATGTGTCTTGCCAAGTGTGGGTTTCCCCATGTCAAAGTGCACATACTTCCACCCTTCGCTTTCTCCATGTGCCGGATCACTTCAGCAAGTGGCCACGTGGACCGTTCTCTCTGAAGGAGCAGTTAGCTGTATTGCAGTGACAGCACCTCATTGCCCTCGTCAGTCCAAGCCCTTATTCTGGAAACAGACAGGAAAGTGGGACCAAACAGCCCATCCTCACACACAAGATCCAAGAACCAAGAGCAGCATTTGTTACTGTATCAGTGACTGACACACGATAGCATCAATGTGACCTCCCCCTCACTGATTTTTAACGCAGCTCCCACCAATGTCTTACCGTTTGACTGCTTTCTGAGCCAGCATCCTGTTGCCTGCCAGGAATGTGACACCACCCAAAATGGCCAAGTACTTCAGAGTTTGGAACATGTTGAGCTGAGTCCAGTAGACATACATGAGTCCCAACATTGCTGTGAAAAAAAATAAGAGCCCATGGCTGAAATTGCATTTCAAAACCAACGATTCATTATCCTCAAAACAACTGTTATGTTGTACTGCCAGGCCAAAGCATTTGGTTTCTGTCTCATCTCTGAAGCTCTGAAACGGCAGATCTAAAAACTCCACATTATTGCCAGGGGAAGAAGGCATCTGGAGAAAAATATGACCCTGACTGCTTACAACCAACCCTCCAGTGGCAGAATTATGGACATATTATAGCCATTAAGGGCTATTAAAGGGAGGAGGATACTCTGGATTTCAATAGAGGATATTAACCTTTGCACATCTGTAGGAGCTTACAGCTTTAAAGGAAACTGTCTTGGATTAAGCAACACACTGTAATTCGTGAAACAGTAAATCCTATGTACTCCCAACCTGCCATGTTTTTGAAATTCTACCAAGACAGTAAATAACTGCAGAACCAAGGGCACAATAAAATTGATGAAAAAAAAAAATTGGTCCAGCCAAAGAACAAGAGCAGCCTTCACAGGAACAGCTTTAAAGAAAAGATGTAGACTGCAGTCCCACAGGTTTCAATCCCCACAGAAACTCCCTGCTTACAAAGGATAAACATGCAATAAAGAAAGTGTGACCTCTGGAAATAAGACGTTCTATTAAGTACAGATAAATGGTGTGTGAGAGGAGCCCGAATAATGACCGCTGTCATAAGCTGATGGCCAAAACAGGTTTATCACCATATTAACAACGATGAAAAGCAGGCAGGCAGATGAAAACAAGAGAACAAATGTTATGCTATTATGTCATTATAGTTAATAGACCACAAGCCCATTAACCACCAGGGCTCTCATCTGTAACTCCCAGGTGAGAAGGTCAAACAAAGCAGAAAGCCTCTGACACTTACCAGCATGTCCCATGTGAAAAACAATGGTGCTGGGAGCAAAGCTGAAGTTGGAGATGTTGGCACCTATCTTTATCCACTAAAAGGAAAAGAAACAAAACCTGAGTTACAACAGCCTTGTAAACACAAGCTTTTATTTTACAAGCCTGTTTGCTTTAAGTTCTTCAACAAACACAGTGTATTCTCTACAGAAGCACTTGTTTCCTACTACAAGAGGACAGAATAGTAATCTTGTTAGATAGCACTGTTGAGCTCCTTCAGTGAAAATTTCTCCTGCTGCTTCTGCCCAAAGGGAGTTCCTCAATCATCTTTCTTAAACTGATGAGAGGGTACTGCTCCAAATCTACATTTTTCAGAAAAAATAAACATTGCTATTTCTATCCAGCTGAATTAAATTAAAAAGTCAAAAAAAAGTAAGGCTCTAGTTTTGGACTCAGCAGAAGAACAGCTATAGATACAAGATGTTTGCCCATAAAAACAATTTCAATTTTTAGACTACAAAAGAGAAAGGCATAAAGGATAGAAAACAGAAACAGTAGCAATGAGATTTTTAATTAAAGTGTACCCAACATATATATTGTGAACTCCAGAGACCAGTGGACACTACTATCTGAATGCCAGCTTCCAGTGAGAGCAGCTAATGGGAAATTACTGTCAAGCAAGCCAGGGATCAGTTTCATCTTCCAAATAAGGAGTAATTAACTTGCCTAGAGGAGATTTGGTATTGCCTTAAGTTCAAAACATGGATCTGATGATACAGTGAGTAGCAGTAGATGTTTCAACTACAGACACACAAATACCAATTATGTCCATAAATGGGGATCAATCCAATAGGATGAAGTAACACAGATGTTGTGATGGATACGTTAAGTGCGAGGCAGAATCACTGTTTTTTTTTTCCTGTGGAAGTCTAATGTTAGTTATAACTTCATCTGCCCACTGTCATTCAACATGCCTAGCAGAAGCACTCTGAAGAAACTCACCCCCACCTACTTCTACTTGGCAGCAGTGTTTTTCTGTTTTGACTATAAACCAAAAAAAAACCCACCACAACCCCAAAAACATTTAGGAAAGAGACAACACCAGACCAACGCTCCACACTGACATCTGCTAGCTATGACTGCAGCACTGCTGTGTTAGTCATGACTAATCAAGAGTTTTAATACAAAGTTTAGCTGTCCAACCTCCTAAGTGACTTTGGACTGGATGAGAAAAAAATTTTCTTGTTCTGTGGCCCAGTTCACTCACCAGAATGAGCAGCAAAAGCAGGGGGGAGAGAATCAGTGCTGTGAAAGTGTTGGATACCACAGTGGGAGGCCTCTTCTCAGGTTCCCTGAAGAGGTGCTGCAAACAAACACACACAACTCAAGTAGTATTCCAACAGAGCACCTTCTCGGCTCCCCAGAGGACCAGCCACAGCCCTGGTGCAGTTCCCACATGTTCCTTCAGAAGATAAGCATTCCTCTTAAGGCAAAGGCTGATTCAAAGTAGCATCTATTCCAGTCTCTGCACATTTGATCTCTTGCACAGGTAACTTTTCCTGACACTCACAGAACACTTCTTAGTTTGTCATCAGCACAGATGGCTGGAATGAAGCAAGAGATCTTCAGAAGCAGAGAGCTTTCTGTGATGCTCACCTAGTCAAATTTACATGTTTGAATCTTCTCGGTGACAGCAGTTGCTCTCTCACAGGTAGGACACACAGCTTATTTATTCATACTCCAGAGGACTGCAACCAATTTTTTTCCATTAAGCAGTAACTCTGGTCTTCCTTTAATTACATTACTTACATGGTATTAATTTTTTTTAAATGAGAGATGACTTTCAAAAATAAATTACAATGAGAACAAACAATACTAGTAAGACCAGCCCAACATCTCCGCACATAATTCTTGGTTTTGACTGTACCTGGATTTCAGGTTTGGGAACAAAGAGATTCTTGGACTGGACCGTGGATGGCGCATCCTCTTCTGGGAATTTGACCACGACATCAGCCTGAAGTGAAATCATGTAGCCTCATGAAGTTTGATCTTAATGTACTAGAAGTTTTATAAAACCTATTCTATCATTATCCTTATTTGTCAGTCTATGATTGACATGATTTTTAAAGGAAACTAAGAAAAAGCTAACAGATTTTTTTAAGAAGTAATTTCTCCTAAACAGAGGCAGTAAAGCCATTCACCCGCCACTAAGAATTGGACTTATTTCCAGGATAGCATAGCTAAACCTTGAGGTGCTTGCCATGAAATTACAATCAAACCTATAAATGTCCTGAAGTTTCTGTTCCACTACACGATGAAATGAACGTTCATTTCAGTTTTGCTTTGATGCTGAAAAACTTAAAATGAACAGCAAACCTCAAAGTCCATACATGGCCAAAAGGAGTCAGCTTCACTACAAAGAACAAAGACATTTGAGCTTTTTTCTTCCAAGCCTGTACCATGCCCTCCTGTTACACTGCCAGTTATCTCAAAGCCACATCACCACACTTCCAGCTACATACCACATTCCACAGGATTGGATTTTCCAGAGTAGCATCTCCAATTATCAAGTAAAGAGTGTAGGTACCGGAGGCAGAGTCAAATTCAGTCTTTCTTTCAGAGGTATCCAGTTCAAACTTGTATACATTCTTGCTATCGGGTTCTGCAACAAACACTACCTCCTGGCCCGTCTTTTGGTTGTGAAGTCGGACAAAAGTCTGAAAGGAAAGATGGTAACATTGCTGAATATTTCATAGTGTGTTTACAAATGCCAGCAAAATGAGAGATCTACCCCCCAGATAAAAAACCACAATGTTAACAAGAGCTGGGAGTTCAAGCTGGGTGTCTTAATCCCTGCAAATCAGCGAAGTTCAATGTCTCTCTGAGTAACACTAACCCAGGACAAAACTGTAGCATAGCCCACTTGGGGTACAGCGCAATACGTTGAATGTTACTTGAGAGGGTATGTGCAACTGCACACAACAGCATGTATGGTTCTGGGGCTTTCTTTTTTTTACTATTTTATACAGAAAAAATAAAATTTTAAGAGAGTCTACTTCAAGGACTTTTTCCACAAACAATCTATATTAAAAAATCAGAAGTATGCTTTTACAGTGCGGGCTACTCTCATTTTATTGAGTTAAATAAGACAATACCAGAGCCAGAAGAGGCTTCACTTAACATATAGACAAAACAAGTGAACTGAATCCACTTCCATCTACCAAGATCAGTGATCTTTCACAGCCCATGTCAGAAACATAAGGCTTCTCAAAACCTATCACATCTTTTCAAGAGCATCTGTCACTTCAGATGCTTCAGGATGGAACATCTCTGTGACACAGTAATGACAAAAATTTGTCCTAACCTGGTGAGGGATGAGTTCAGCTCCACTGTTCACATCTATCAGCTGGAAGGATAAAGCAAAGTTCTGATGGCTGTCAGCAGTGAATGAGCCCTTGGCTTTGGCTGGGTAGGCTACCCTAGGAGGAAAAAAACCAAACCGAACTGAGGTGATCTTCCAAGAAAAGGCCTGGCGTTCAAAGAAACCGAGGCACGCAAATCTGTCTAGCAGTACGGCAGTCTACTCAGCATAGACGAGATATTTATCAAAAAGTCAAGTGAACTAACATGTCTTTCTCTTCCACCACAAATGTAATGAAAATAAATGAATGGAGTTGTTTAGCAGGATTTTTGTGAGCTACATACCTTGCCCGTTTTCATGTAAAACAGTTGTTTTTGGAAGGTTCAAAGGAACACCAGAAGGTTTTACTAATACTACACCCCACATTCCATTTAGCCAAGGCTATGCTACAACCAAAGGTGTGATAGGAGCAGAACGGAAAAAAAAACACACTCAAACTTCAGCACAGGAAGGCTATATCAACACACACACAGAGGGGCCTCAAAGAGGTTGTGCAACCTAAATGAAATTCCATGTATTACATTTTAACTGATGTCAGTTAAAAAACCAACTACATTAAGTTCACGTACACCTAGCAATGGTACAGCCACATGCCCCTGAACACAGTGTGCATGTTGGTTTAGAGCATCTCTACCAAAGCCCAAGAATATGAGAAACATTAACACAACTCTTAACTTGCTTTTGCTATGGTAAGGTGCCAACAAAGGAACATAAGACTGGTTGCCTGGCTTCTGTTAGTACTTATTTCAGCATTAAGGCAAAACACCTATAAAAATAACCAGTATTCTCTGAATGAACTCACAGGTTTAAGAGAAACAGCATGGGTATAACTCTAGTTATTCCAATACAAGATTCCCCTGGTTTAGCTGAAGTAGGTAAAGCTCAGGAGATGTCTAGTCTAAAGCCAGAGTTGCCCCTTAAAGGATGACACACACAGTTGTTTTACCTGGTTGTTTTTGGCGCAATGCTCTGATCTTTATCCACCGTAGAAAGATCTACATTAGTAATCCCAACTTCCGTGGAAACTTTCACTTTCAGCTGCAACACAACAGAACAGAACAGATAATTACCCAGAGAATTCTACATATACTAATTATGGTCAAGTTGATTGCAGAAGCTTCAGCTCTTCTGTCCCCTTCCCCAAAGAGGGTCTTACACTAAGTCAAAGAGAGAACCTAACCTGAACAGAAGGATCTACAGCAATTTACCTTCTGGCAAAGCTCCTGCATCAGTCACTAGCCCAAACTATCCCCTTCCTCCCTGCACACGCAGCCAGCTCTGAAGACACCAGCTTCTCAGTCTTGTTGGAGTTACAGTTTGGAGAACTGTTTTTAATGAAACAGACCAACTATCCACATCCAACTAGTTTTCCTTTTAAACTAGAAGAAACTAGCCATTAAAAATTACATCATATACAACTTAAAACTGCATGTGCATATGTAATTCTCCTTACCGGACAGCAACTTGAGACGAGAGGGGTCTCCAGACACCAACCAGTTATGCCTTTGTTGGCTCCTAAAGCCTAACAGGTTTCTGCTGATTTTATTACCAGCAGGCAAAAGCCAAAGCACTCCTGCAGCCCTGCGCGGTGTTCAGCAAGCCTTCCTTTGCAGTTCACAGCATTCATCACTTAGCGCAGGGCAGCCAGTAAGGCCCTGCTATTTATCACTCTCCTTTGTGCTAAGCACTGTATAAACCTCGAGCAGAGACTTCCTGCACTCTCCCCAGTCCCAAACCACAGACTATCTAGGCAGTGAACCTTGATGGGTTTGACTGATTTCAATCCTTCTCTCAAATATAAGCAGTTACTGCAGTCTGTACTTTTTAATTAGCACATTTGTTCTCACAGCTTACAAATGCTCCCCTGGAGAATTAAAGTTTCATTGCCAAGATATTTTTCATCATATACTACAGTTTGTTATTACAGGTTTGCTCATGTGAACCAGCCCCTCGCCCTGAAAAAATAATTCACAGAGAACCTGTGGGAAAAATATGGAAAAACATAAATCAAACTATTCAGGTCAGACTTCAAACACAACAGTCTTGGCAGTTCCTTTACAATAAAAAGTGTTATTTAAGATGGGTTACCCCTGAAAATGGATCCATTAACATGTAGACTATTCAGGCTAACTTTAGTAAAACCTTAGTTTGTTCCGAGATGGGAGCAAAGAAAAATGGACTAATGAAAGATTCATTTTAAAAAAGTTACGTGAAGGCAACTCAGAGCTGCTGCACACAGCCCCTCCAACTGAACAGTACACAAACATCTCTCAAATATTTTAATGCCAGGAAATGTCATCTCTGCCGGAGTAATAACCCACTGGTTTAGCTCATTACTGTCAAAACGATGGTGCATTAAGGACAATTAATGGTAATAACAGTAAGGAAAAAAAAAAAAAAGCAGCTCCCCCAGCAGTCCTCCCCCATAACAATGTGTCTTATTAGAAGCGGTTCTCACAAAGCCGCCCCAGCGTTAATGCATTCCTACCGGTGCCTCTGTGTGCCAGCAGCGAGCTTAGGCAGGACCAATCAATCCCCTTTTGACACTCCTAAGTGCCATTACTACTACTGTGACAACACCAATTTGATACAGAGTAAAGGTCAGCAGTTGTAAATAAGTGTCTTCCTCCACTCCAAGCTGAATATGTTGGAAGACTTTAAAAGCTAATCTTTTCCTTAAATAGGCGATTGAGGGCAAAAACTAACCCTGGGAATGGACACCACTGCAGAAGAGCACTCCCAGCTGCTGACACAGAGATTGCATTCTTCTCACTGTAACAAACTTGAGGAAAGAAACTCTGAGTGTCTATATAAAACTCTTCTTCAGAAAGGTCTGGTGTAACAGCTTTTGCCACCAAAAAGCAGGTAAGTATGCATGAAATGTAGAATTCATTTGCATTTGCTTTGGTCACTGTTTCTCCACTACAAAAGCCGCCCCATATGCATAGTTAGGAAATGCCAAAAGACCTCCTTGACTCTTTTCTAAGGCTCTAGAATTTATATAAGCAGATGACAACAACAAATGCTCACCTTCCATACATCAGGCAATCACCAGACAACTGCTAGCCAAGCCTTGAGATTTACAGACTCAAATCTTTGAAGAACTAACATCCTTAGTAATCGTTTTTGCATAACTACTTTGGGCTGCTATATAAACACTTCCACTGCTAGCCTTTGTTCATATGCTGTCAGATCAGCATCTAAGTGATAAGTCAGTTTTGAAACTTACACAAATCTCTTTTGGTCATATATTAATCTGCTTACTGGTCATAATCTTGAGTCAAAATCCAATGTATGAAAGAAAAAATGTGATAAAAATGCCATACAACTGGCAACATCCTTAACAGGTATAAATACAAGCTTTTTCAGTGAATAGGCACAGAATTAAAATGCCATCAAAAAGCATACCCACCTCAACTTTGTTAGCAATAAATCGCGTATCTCCATCAACGCTGATAGAGAAATCGTAATATCCACTTGCGGGTTTCACATTCATAAAGTTCAGCTCAAAGACGTCTCTATAAAAAAACAAAAAGCAAGGTATTAAGTGTCCTCTAGCAACTTACAAATAGGTAACATCTTGCTACCAAGAAGTGTTCTGAGTTTTCCATCCTACAAATGTTTCTCTGATGGAAGAATACATAAGGAAAATAAGTCCAACACTCTTTAAATAAGATCTGTTTGCCTTACAAACTGTAAAAAGATTATATTCTTACCCTGACAGAGCAAAAGCTGTCTGTTGAAGGACAGTGGCTTTGCTAGATGCAGACTTGGCGTAGTCGAGCTTTACAGAAGCTTGTGTCAGTGGCTGGGACATAACATCGGTCACTTGTAGCTACAAGAGAAAAATGAGAATTTCTGTGAAACCCACTGTCCCAGAAGGAATGCGGGAGCACACATGACTCGGTACCCCTCTGCATTATACACCCTCCTCTGCCCAGCATCCCAGATTCACCTAGTTCTTTCTAATATAACTGGGAAAGCTAAGGTTTCTAATCAGCAGAGCTGACTTACAGTGCCTTCTCGAGACAGTGTCTGGTAAGCCCTGGGTAAACAGAGGTTCCTGAGAATCACTTCATAAAAGCACTAAAACCCCAGATTCACTGGAACCCGAGTCCTGGAGCTAAAAATGAAAGACATTACCTTACACATTCAGTCAGCCCAGACCAAGAGATAAGACCTGGGGCTAAGGACTCACCCTGAGTACGGGCTGATGGTGAGACACAGCTGCAGGCCCCTCGGGGACAATAATGACAGGCAAGTGGTAGCGGTTCCGGGATAAAGAACCCGCGGCACAAGCAACGCTGAAGGCCTCTGAGAGTGTCTCAAAGTTTTTCTTGCTAAAAATTGCATTCATCAACTGGATGATTTGATCCTGAAAGAAGAAAAGCAAGTCACACGTAACCACCAGCAGCTTGCCACAACACTGCAAACTGCCTTAGTGTAATGTTATTAATAAAAACATCATTCATAAAGATTTATTTGCTTTAATAACAACTCAAGTGATGAGGTAACCCAGAATTAGCTACTTTTTGAATGTCACATCAACTTTCTTATTCTTGGCCGAAAGGTTCCAGCCACAATTGCTGTAATCGTGCTGAAAACTTGCAAAACCAGAATCTGGATCTACCTCTTCAAACTACGTGTTTCAGAAGGGAAGATGCCACCAGCTCAGACTGCGTGCTGCTGCAAAAAGACAATGTGGCTCCAGGAGCCGTACAACTGTCTTCATAAAGGGCAGAAGGACCAGGCTAGATGTCGTGGCTACCCGCCCAGCTGGGAAGGTCACGGAGACATGATGCAAAGCATCCTAATGGCTCTGGAAGGAAAGAGTCTAGGTGCACGCAGGCTTATCCCCTTAGGCTCAGCAGTATCCGCAAGCTAAGAGGATTAGGTTTAAAGCAGTACCACCAGAAGCACAGAGCCTGCTCTGGCTCTGGGATGTGCCAGAGCTAATTTGTTCTCTCCAAACTAGGAGTGGGACCGCGTCCCCCAGCTGGGATTGCAGCCTGACTTTGCAGGGTTAGTGTATCTGAGCCACACTCCGCAGGTTATGCCATATATTCAGATTCTTCCATTGCTCCCTGCTAGTCTGGAAAAGGGAGGGTTTGGTTACCTGTTCTTTGATCCACACAAAGGATTGTAGGATAAATTCTAATCAGAAATAAGAATACTTAACGACAATCCCAAATAAAGCAACAGGCACACATTTAGTAATCTACAGAAACAGTTTTAAATTAAATCCACACTACATCTCACATTTTCACCATCCTACTTGTATTAATGAGCACCAAAGTACACGACGTAACTAGAGAAAGCATCCAGACAGATGCTACAAAACTCTCGCATAGTGCAAATCCTTCAGTGTTTTTCATTTATAGGGAGGCCAGGGCATAGCTCCAGATCTTAATCAGCAACTGACATTGATTTAAATTAGGCAAAAAAAAAGAAGGAGGAGACTTTTTTTTTCAGTACTACATGCTAATTTTTAAAGAGTTCTGTGGCATTCTGGAGGCACTTGCACCATTCACAAGAGATAAAGCTTTAAGCTCCAACAATAGCACTTCTGACAGCACCATTCTGAAACAACACTAAACAATTTTCCTTAATTGGTCTTTTTTTAAACATCATTTGGATGCTGACAGTTTGCATTGTGTGTAGCAGAATCACCACCTCAAGAATGACATCAAAATTACTTTGCATTAGTCTGTTTGGCAGCAGCATGGAAAAGAGCCAGGAATGAACTCAGATGTCTTACACTGGCTCCTGTCTCAACTCTGCCACTTTGGCTTGTGCTTTAGGGAGCTGCCATTCTCAATCAAAAGCACATCCACCTCAGTTAACTTTGTTGTGGAATAGCTTGCAGTAATGATTTCTAGCTTAATCAAGCTCAAAAGGAATTTCCAACAGTCTTTCATTTAGACAAGTTTTTTCATCTGAATTCCTGTAGGTGTAAGGTATTAACGTTGTCTCCCTTTTGGGCACTCCAGACTAGGGTGCCTGCACTTCCTCACAGGTAAATAACATTTGCAAAACACTTTGAAATGCTGGAACGTGCTAGACAAGTGCCAAATACCAGAACAAACTCTGAAACAAGATGGTTTTTTTCAACAGCTTGTCTCAATAAACAAAGAAAAACTAGCCCTCATTTGCAATTTCCTTCTGTACATCTGAAGAAGTAAAAAAAACAAACCAAATTCAGCCTGTGATCTTGAAGGTGGAATTTCCTCCTGCATTCTATTGGCATTCCCTCTGAGATGTCCCTTTTCAATGAATGGCCTATTTTTTCCAGCAGAAACTCCTCCCAGTTATACTAGCCTCTTGCACTGCAGGACAGGGACCAGGCAGATCCTTTTTGCGAGCTACAGTGTGCAAGGGAGGAAAAGGCAGATACAGACCTCCTTCATCGCTGGCTCTGTACCCACATGGTCTGACAGCTTATAGGCAGCGGCAACAAACAGCGCAGTAGTCTCAATTCCTTCTTCAAACTGCAGATAAACTCCACCCAAGTCATCCAGGCGAGCAACAAGATCCTGACAGAAAGAGTTAATAAATTTAAATTGCATTCTAGTAGATCCAGAGAAATTA
The DNA here is from genome assembly GCF_000699245.1 of Pterocles gutturalis. Lineage (NCBI taxonomy): Eukaryota > Metazoa > Chordata > Aves > Pterocliformes > Pteroclidae > Pterocles > Pterocles gutturalis. The sequence continues at coordinate 4,238 of NW_010147772.1, read as the reverse complement.
ATTCTGTTAGGCCTGTAATCAAGAGTATCCGTATGGCATCACTGAAGTATTTTGTAACAGTCATTTAGAAACACGAAGAAGAACCCTTCAGCCTTCAGTGGATTTAATTATACTTAAAAGTCACGACTTTGTGTCTCAATCCACTGTGAAACAGTTAAAAGTCCAGAAGAAATATCTGCTTGAAAGGAAAAGCAAAGCCAACCCACATCATGCAGGTTAATTAGCCAGGTGGGTTTTTAATTTTGCTTTCACATTAATACATCTTTTAGTATTACAGAGGTCTAACAAATTCCTGAATAATTAGAGAGCATAGCGTGTTCCTACCTCTATCTCCTCAACAATGCCACTTAGATCTGCCTGCTGGGACAAGTAAGATGCCGTCTCCAAAGCCTGGATGGTCCTTAAACAAGAACAAACAAAACCAAACAGCTGTATGATTTTCCTTCCCTAAAAGCCAAACATCATTCACACCTGTGGTGGGTTAGCAACACCAAAGCAACAACAGTTTCTATTCTGAATGAAGTGCGTAAACCAGCTGCTACTGCATTCAGTTGACTTAAGGCAATGAATCTGAAATGATTTAGTGGAAACTCAGAATTCATTAGGGAATGCCAGTGAAGCTGCATCAGCACTGCAATAAACTCAAAGGCAGAGAAGAACCCGAACTTTCAACCCTGCCCAGCACAGATCCTCAGACTTGCTACTGAAGCTTCTGGGAATCCATTTCTTTCATCAACAAAACAAGTTTTAAAGTTGCCCTTTCTTCCCTAGTTTTTAAGGAAACCCCTATTCTCTCCTTTCACAGTAAAATTACTTAATTCTTTGGTGATAAATGCCAAAATTCCTTCTGCTTACTGGCGTGTTTTTTCCACAACACAGTACAGGCATCCCAGCCCAGAAACAACAGGGCCGAGGAAGAGCATCAAGTCTAGTGCAGCTGTAAATAACATGGAACCATGGCTGGGGTTTACATCAAAAATTTGTTGTGAATCTTTTTAAAAAAGGAGGCTTCCTTGGGATGCGCCCACTTTACTGACCATTATTCGTGAACTAAAGTGAACACATAAGCTCATTTGCAAAATCACACAGAAAATAACCCAAACCTGTATTTTTAATTCCCCCAGAGAAACAATAATGAACTGGACAAATGTATCAAATGAAAACACAGCACCTACTCTACTACATCTATATTACAAAAATCAAGTGTTAAAATACTCAATAAGTAATTTCCAACGGCCTAGAGGATAAACACGCAACAGTGAAACACTTGCATCTGCAAGACTTACGCGAGCACACTTTCTTCTTTGCTAAGGCGAGCAGTCAGAGCACTAAGTGCTTCCTGAGATGCTAAAGGAAGGCCAAAGCCACTCAGTGCCCCAACAGCGTGAAAGATCTGGGTGACCGAGGAATCCTCACTGACAGCTGCAAGCAGCAGCTCCCTGGTCTCATTTGAAATGGTGACCTGAGGAAGAACACAGGGAACACGGTAATTCACACTTGGCAAAAAACAAGGCCTTCTAGACACCACTGATTTCTTCCTGGAGCAACACACTTGACTAGTGAACTAGTACATGCTTTTGGGAAAAAGCCCTTTATCATTCATTACCTTCTAGTTTAATTAAATCACTAAGTCTTGCTGTCAGTTATCAATTAGTCAGGATAATCCACGATTCAAACTTATCCTGGTAACCTGCTACTGCTTTTCATCTGGCATCACATCACTGTGCAGCAGCCAGCGGTACTGATGAAAAGTGGGGCTTGGATAACCCACCTGCAGGCCAGCAAGGGTGGCCTGTGTTTGTATCCTTGTAGTGTTCCAACACAGGCTTTACTCCCAAACAGTTTATCATCCACCCCAAGAGTTTAATTGACACAGCTGCTGTGAATTCTAAGAAAATGTGCTGACTCCTTTTTTCCTTAGCCAGCTATGTTTAATCCATAAACATTCCCTCAGAATTACTCTGGACCAAATACTTGTGTTATATCTTTACACTCTGCCATCTACAGAGTACTCCCTGACACTTCGTAAGTTATTTACCCAAGACACAACAGAGCACAACCCACTAAAAGAAAGTAAAAGTAGAAGTTACACATAAAATAAAGGTCAATATTTCCTTGATAACACCTGTTTTCAGAGCTCAGGGCTCCAAACTCACCTCACAGCCAGCCAGGGCCCGGATGGACTGTGCAGCATAGAACAGAGAATCAACGCTGCTGGAGTCCACGTGGGATTTGATGAAATTGCATGCAGCCTGTGAAGAAACAGAAGTCAACTTACAGCAACAGTCTTGGCTTAAGTCACTAAGAGGGGTTTTAAATGATACTCCCAGACAATTTCACGTAAACTGCCGTTCATTTTTATACTGAAAAAAGGCAAAATAAATCCTTAGTAATATTTCCGATGCAGCAGAGCCTAGAACCCCCCAGATCCTGCTCTGCTAAGTGCTGCACAGAGACAAAGGTGGTTCCTGCTAAAACAGTTGTGTTTTTTTCACGTAAACTCTACTGCAACCAGAATTCAAATTTAAACTGAGTATAATTATAAAGCCTATCAAAATTAAAGTCCCATGTGTATATTTAGGAGGCAAAAATCTCCCAGGATAGAGAACAGTTGAGCAGAAATTCTGTGGGCAAGCTTCCTTCCCAGGTGTATCTCTCATACCATCCTGAACAGATGCAGAACACAGAATTTCAATGCACATAGAAAGAAAAGTCAGGTAAGGAGCTACAGTATGAAGGCAAGCAATGAGACTTCACATTAATCTGTAGCTGTTTTATTAACTGACAACTAGATAGATGGATCATTAAGAATCCATTCTAACCAGAAAATAACCAAGAATTTAACTGCTCAAAGACCAGTGATCTATGTACGTGGAGAATAGACCTTTACAAGCAGGACAGCATTTTAATGCTACAGTTACCTCGGAATATTGATGTATGTTCAAGTGTTATACCTAGTTATTATTTTTACTACCTCTACCTTCTAAATAGTCTCACCCCATGAAGAGGCATGCTATCCAGAAAAAGTCTCATCACAAACCTCAAGGAACAAATAAATAATTACTGTTTACCTGAAGAAGTGAAGGCCGTATTACCAGTGCCAAAACTGGGAACTATTAAAAACCCAACCACACTGACATAAACGACAGCAGCAATTCTCAGCCTAGCCTGCAGATCACCGGCAACCAACCACAGCCAGGTGTGCAGTGTGGTGAACCACAAGATCTTCAGGAGCCTCACGGTGAAGAGTCTGTGGTGCAAATGCACAACACTCAAAGGGAAACTAAGTCTAAATGGTTCAGAGCCACTGAACTAGCTTATATTTAGAGCCTAGGTGCACAGGTAAGCATGCACGTGCAAATAAAAAGGCATGCTTATGTAAACAGGTCATCATAAGGACAACCTGCAACATTTAAAATAGAAATGCTTAAAGACACAACAGGGCAGTAAGCATCATGCTGATACCACAAGCCTTTGTTTCTAGTCTGCACACTAACGAACACATTTTATCTACAAAAATAGCAAGATCAAGTGACCTGGCTGAATTTGGCATTGGAACTGAAACAAAATAATGAGGGCTCTATTTAACAGGACAGCAAAGCAACCATGCCACAGGCAGAAATCTTTCCCACAAAACAGTTAAGAAAATTGATAGCTGCAGTAACATCACAACAGGCCACTGAGGAGCGAGCCCTGAAACCACCATTTACAAGCAGTAAGGGTGAAAGAGCCAATGGCACTATCTGCCTGGACAAAGACACAATTTATTCAATAAGCACATCTTAAGGATTGTTGGTAACTAGAATCACAGAATGGTTTGGGTTGGAAGAGACCTTAAAGGTCACTCAGTCCCACCCCC